>NC_034601.1:23793906-23808367 GCF_900095145.1 Mus pahari | reverse complement strand
ACACACACACACACACACACACACACACACACACACACACACACACACACTCTACAAAAAACACCATGTACCTGCATGTACTTTTAGAAGATTAGTTCCTGATTCACTGGGGAAAGAAGAATCAAAAAGTGACATGTCACACTGTAATATTTATGAACCCATTAGCTAAGGGTTTACACATTTCAATATGATGAATTGGAGAGGGTTTATATTGATTTTGAATTACTAGCCGTTCTGTCCGGGAGAATATTTTCTGCTTCTCTTTTCACCTAATATAGTGCTTATTGGTTACTTGTGGCATTTGAACATGTGAAATGTCGATGCTATTCATCCCTGAGCTCCCACGCTCAGTCCTAAGATATCCCACAATGCACTCTTCCGTGGCTATTATCACTGGGCTGAATTCATGACCAGAGAGAAGTTTGCTTAGTGCTCTGAATCTTGAGGGCCAAATATACAATACGCTTGGCTGTTGACAATGACAACCAAGACTTGAAGACTAGATCTCCTTTAAGGTCTTACAGTGAGACTGTGTGATGCCCTCAATTAAAACAGAGTCACTTCTACATCTTACCCAAACTTCTTTATACAAACTTTTCTTTAGTAGAGAAGCAATCTACTCAATACCGAGATATGAGAAAGAATTGTGGTCTATTTCCAATAAGCAAGCTCCTAGTGCATTTTTTTTTAAAAACCTGAGAAAAAAAACGCAATATGCAACAAAAATTTAAAGAATGAATTTATTTGCTCGAATTATATAAAACAACTATTGTTCTCTTTTGTTGCTGACTTAATGTGCCCACAGCCTCAGGCAATTATAAAAATACATTGAGGTCTGGTAATGTTAGGTGCTTATACATGTAAGGGATTCAATGCCAAGTAAAGAAGGTTTATAAAATTGAATATCAAAAACCAATAGGGATTTATTAGGTTGTATTTAAATAAAGAATTAATGCTGTATCAAATGCATTAATACATATATAATAAAACTTGAATGTATCTTTGTGAGATTTTTAATGATTTAGTGAATTGAAAAAATGTTCAACATAAACAAACAAAAATAGACTCAGCAGGTTATGTTATATATTCCTGCTCAAATACATACACATCCTAATAATGATGATGATAATAATAATAGTGATTCATTACTTTGACAGGGAGCAAACATAGGAAAGATTGGAGGGGGATAGGGCAAAGAGGAAACTGTCATAATTACATTTTGATTAAATTAAAATGTTTTAGAAAAAGAAAATGAGTAGACTTAGGAAACAAGCAGTAAGAAAAGTCTAAACCTACGTGCTGAAACATGGGGCCAAGTGTTTGTTTTTGTTGTATTTTTTGTTTTTTGTTTTTTAACATCTTATAAAAGCAAACAACCTGGCTGCTGTTTTAAACTTTGAGGACATTCCAAAATTATTTGAAATTATAGTAATAGCTTATGTCATGCCGGGCATGGTGGCACACGCCTTTAATCCCAGCACTTGGGAGGCAGAGACAGGTGGATTTCTGAGTTCAAGGCCAGCCTGGTCTACAAAGTGAGTTCCAGGGCTATACAGAGAAACCCTGTCTCAAACAAACAAACAAACAAACAAACAAACAAACAAACAAAAGCTGATTTCATTTGAGAAACAGTGATGAGGGATGAAGAGACAGCTCCATCAATAAAGTACTCAGTGTGCCAATCCAGAAACCACTGCAAAAGCTGTATGTTTGCAGCGGTCTGTACCACCAGCATCCAGGAGACAGAGACAGGAGATCCATGGGATATGTGACTAGTCAACATAGCCAATCCATGAATGCCAGGTCTACAGCAGTGGTTCTCAACCTATGGGTCATGACCTTTTTGGGGGCAGGGGACAAATGTCCTTCTCACAGGTGTCACCTAAGACATATACATTATGATTCATAATAGTAGCTAAATTACAGTTTGATGTAGCAAGGTGAGAGATTGTATTAAAGGGCCATAGTACTAGGAAGGCTTGGAACCACGGCTCTAAAGAGAGAGTGTCTCAGATAGAGTAAGGAGGAGAAGTGGAGAAGGATGGCACTCAATGTGGAGCCCGTGTTCTCACACGCAAATACCATACACACTCCTTGATTAACTTGATTAACTCCTTGATTAATTGGGCTTACATTTCAAACCAATTACTGCTTTAAATCTCCATAATGCTTTTCTGTGTAAATATATCACTGTATCAAAGAAATCTCAACTTATTTAAATGTATGTCATCCTTTATTAGTGATTGATTAGGCATCCTCCTCATCAAGTTGACTGTAATAGACACTCAGAAGTAGAAAGCTATGTGTGGGTGTGCATGTGAATATATATATATATATATATATATATATATATATATATATATATGTAACCCTGACACACATGAGTATAATGTTGCCCCCAGCATTCATGTGGCATCAGTTCCAGGACATTTGCAGATCCCCATATCATTAGATACTCAAATGTATAAGATGGCATGGTGTTTGTACATAATAAGCCACTCTTCCTGCTCTGTGTTTCCTATTGTCTTTATGCCACTCTTAACAATCCCTACAATCTAAACATTATATAAACAGTTGCATCACATTGTTTGGGGGACAGTGATTATAAAAGATCACATGTGTTTATTACAGGCCCATTTTTCAAATATTAAAAATGTATCTATGTATGAATTTATGGAATAAAAGAAGGAAAGGAGGATGGGAAAGAAGATAGAGGGATATAAGGAGAAAGAAAGGGGAAATGGGGGAGAATGAACTATGACAAAAATTAGATACTGATTAGAATCAGCTTAAAGAAGCAGGACAAGAAGCGGGATAATGGGCATTTGCATCTGCCCTTGCCTTTTAGACATGAATTTACACTGAAATTCTGAGTATGCTATCTGCACTGAAAGAACTTTAGGTTAAGAAACAAGGATGTAAATTATTCTAAGGTAGGTGAAAAGGGATTCATAATCCATATTGGTCAAATATATGGCTGGAGGAAGTGATGATGGGATGTAAGAGAAGCTACTGACAATGGGCATCACCTGTTGCCCCGGTAACAGCCACCATGTTTAATTCTGGGCTAATTACTCTAACTTAGAAGCTGTTGAATGAAGCAGGAACTCTCCAAGTTGAGGCAAATGAGTATTCAGAGGGTCCAACTTATGACCTGATTTAGATTGGAGTTAGAAAAATTTGAGTCTTCATTTTATGATTTATACTCAAGTGAAAAATTTGAAATTTATAAATCTTTCTCTAGTGGTGAGTTTGGGTTTCAAAAAAATTCATATTCACTTATAACCTAAACACATGGCTTATTTGGGATAGGGGTTTACCACAGTTTGGCCTTAACTCTAAATTCACTGAGTGGTACACTTGTTAGAAAAGGACACAGAAAAAACATGATGTGAAGGTGAAGGCAGAGATTGAATGATATGCCTGAAAGCCTAGGGTACCAGGAATGCGTAGCAATTTCCAGAAGCCAGAAGCTGGGTATAGAACAAATTCCCTTTCATAGCTTTATCTAGGGTCGTGGTTCTCAAACTTCCTAATACTTTGACCCTTCATAACTGTAGTTTTGCTAATTATGAATCATAATGTAAATATCTGATATGTGACTTTCAAAGGGGTTGTGGCCCACAGGTTGAGAACCTCTGCTCTAGGAGGCACCAATTCTGCCAACATTTTGTTTCCTATTTGTGTTTTTCGGTAATTGGGATAGGATACAGTTTTGTTGTTTTAAGATGTCCAACTTGTGGCATTTGTCATGGTAGTCCTGGGAAATGAATACAGTTTCAAACCCTATTTTCCTTCATTTTAAGAAAGGAATGATTCTCACTTGAGTTTTGTCGAGAACTAAAGGAACTAGAATCATTTGAAAGAGACTTGCTAGTTACAAAGTGCTCTGCAAATGTTTACAGTTATAAACAAATGTTTCCTAGGATTCTAAAATGCCTAATAGAGTCTGAGAGCAGACTGGGCATCCGTAAAAATACTCCATACCTTATGCCTACCAGGACATGGGAGAACACACCATGGAAGAATCAAGGAAACCATCTCATCTTATTTTAACATCTTTATTCTTGAAACAAAAGAGAAACAAACTGCTTGTATTTACTCAGTGGCGATAAAAAGAGAAAGCTTTGGCCACTTCCTGGTGATGGTTTCTGCTATTCAGAATCCTTCCCCTTTCACATACAAGTGAAAGCTCACTGTGCAGTGTCTTATTAAGAAACATACAGTGAAACCTCCAAAAGCGGAGTTTTGAAGGCAGGTGTGGCTTCTCTATTATTGCTCACCTTTCCCCAGGGAAACCCCAACTTCTCCAGGGGAAGGAAGCCCTGGGATTTGTAGTAAGTGCAACCTGGAGTCCCCGGGGAAATCGATGTGTGAAGCCATTCAGCTCTGCTCACTTTCAGATGATTTGGTAAATATTGGCTAATTTGTCCCTATTGCTCTCCTGAGGAAACTGTGAGTTCTGCTCTTTCACAGTATCAAGGCCAAAATGGATCAGGCTGGGTATAAAACAAGTGAGCACAGAAATTATTAGATGTCCATTGGGGCTGAACTCCTGAGATGTTAGGATTCTGCTCTGTGTGTGTGTGTGTGTGTGTGTGTGTGTGTGTGTGTGTGTATGTGTGTGTGTATGTGTGTGTGTGTTATAGACTGCCAGCCCCCAGGGATCTACTTGTGTGTGTGTGTGATAGACTGCTTGATCTACTTGTCCCTGACACTCAGCACTGGGGTGACAGGAGTGTGCCACTAGGCCTGATGTGTTTACATGGGTACTGAGGATCTGAAAGTAGGTCCTTATGCTTACATAGAAGCAGCATACCCATCGAACTGTCTTCCCGGCTCTGTATCCATGGAATTACTTTGTAGACTTGCACCCCATAATTTATCTTAACTCCTTCTTCTATCCAGCATTGATCGGCTTCTCTTCTATGATTTTTGCCTCAGGAAATGTCACGATAAGTAAACTTACCGTTTAGTCTGTTCCTTGTCACCAGTGTGGCGTGTCTGGTCATGGCTCAGTGCATGTGCAGTGGATAGAGTAGTGTGTGTCGTATGTCAGAGCTCACACTTTAGCTGCACAGAACCACTTGTTTCAGTGAGATGTGATGGGAGTGGGTAAACTAATGTCTCCTCGTGTTAGACATTACAGGTGTCAGGGAAATTGTGGATGGGTGCATAGCTAGGGCTCAACCTGGTCATCAATGGTATTAGCACATAGAATTAGGCAGTTGCTGTGGGAAGCCAGGAGGGGCATTCTGATTGACATGGAATTATATACACTTTTACAGTTGGGCTTCATGTGGTGATACAATTCCTGCTTTGGAGTAGAATGAACTCAGAAATATAAATTGTTGCATCAGAGTAGCAAAAGCCAGTTATTAAGCCCAAGGTTTCTTTACCAAGAAAAGGAGTTTGGAACATAAACCATGAGCAGAAAATGGATGGAGAATATTGAACAATGAGGTAGATTAATAGAAAGTAATCTCTGTCATGTGACTGGCCCAGGGGAAGTGGCGATGTTCCAGGTGATGGAGAGATATTGGGTGGATTACTGGGAGGGCTTAATCCAGGGATATCTCAGAATTCAGGATGGCAGCCAGTTAAGTAAGTTGGCTCTCAAGATCCAATTTTGTTTAAAAAAAAAAAAAAAAGGAAGGATTGGAAGTGAGTCTGTGGGCATAAAATAGAACTCTGGCTTCTAGAGGCCCCTTGGTCTTGTAAACTTTATATGACCCAGCACAGGGGAAGGCCAGGGCCAAGTAGTGGAAGTGGGTGGGTAGGGGAGCAGGGGTGGGGGGTATAGGGAATTTTCGGGATAGCATTTGAAATGTAAATAAAGAAAATAATAATAAATAAATTAAAAAAAAAAGAACTCTGGCTTCTGCTGTAAGACAGAAGGACAGAGAGGTTTGGAACCAATCTAGACCTTATCCAGATTCTTTAAGAAACAAAAAACAAAAAACAAAAAACAAAAAACAAAAAAACAAAAAACAAAAAACAAATCTTGTGTCAGAAATGAACTCACAAAGGGTTAAGTTCTGGGAGGCTGGGAAGGGATGTTGTTGGTCATTGGGCACGTGATATTGGTATATTCTGGAAATTTATATTTTTGTCCCTTTTCTGTCTTAGGATGTAATGTTGTTTTGTGTTAGTATTTCCCAAATGTCAGATATGACCTGGCACTGTACTGCTCGTAACAGTTACCTGGGGACTTTTGAAATGTCATGTTCTTGGGTTTTGCCCTATGTCCTGTGTTTGAAAGTCAGGGGTGGATCTTGGAAATATGTGCTTCTTTCAAGGATCCATGCCATTCTCAGTTTGGAATCTACATGGAACTACATTATACTAGAGACCCGGAACTTCTTCAACATCCTGGACTCCTTGTTTTCTCTCCATCACTTGCTTTTGCATCCTTCTATACTTATAAGCTTGGGATACTGTCAAAGATCTAATACAAGTTTATCAGCCCACCATCCCCAATCAAGACTTGAAAAATTAGCCCAATGATGTAGAGAACCTACACTTACGGTCTTCACCTCAGCCCTTGTAGAAGCACAAACTATTCAAAGTCTATGTAAGGATCACACACAGTCTCTGGTCCCACCTTTGAAGTTTGGCTTTCTTTGATTACACCAGTGTGTCTTTCAAAGTGCTATGACAACTTTTTAAAGCTTAATCGGCAACACTTACACAGGATTACAAATTCTTGAGAGAAAACATGATCTCATGGTATGTGCGGTAGTCATTGTGATGCTTAGGGTATCCCTACTACCCCATAGGACAAAACGAAGGCTCCATGAAGGGGCTGGAAAGAGGGCTCAGTGGTTAAGAGCTCATACTGCAATTACAGAGGACCCAAATTTTGTTCCCAGTGCTCATGTTGGGTGATCACGCCCACTTGTAACTCTAGTTTTAGGGGACCTGACACCCTCTTTGAGTTCTGTGGCTGGTGCACTTGTGTGTGTGTGTCCACACATAGACACACAGACACACAGATACATTAAAAATTAAGTAAGTATGTTTATGAAGACCTCACTAGAGTTCATTTTAGATTAAACAAGTCAACTTGCTGTGTGAATTAGGTTATGATTTTTGGCAAGCAGTATATTCATGGGCTTTTCTAGCTCTCCAGCAAGATCATTCCTTACTCAGTGAGAAAATTAATTCTCTTTCTGCTGGAAATAACTCATAAACTCTGCTTAGGTTCTAAATTTTCCTAATCAGCCTTGGAACTCTGTATATATATTTTTATAAAGTTAAAATTAAAAGGATCATTAAAACATTTCTGATTTATAGAAACCATGCCCCAGAGAGATAAAAAACTCACTTGAGACTGTTCATCAAATTAGTGTCAAGAAAATCTCAGCCTCTGGTTCTTAGTTCTGCAGTGACTGACTGATAAAGGTAATAGGACTATTCTTCTCACTCATGGCCTTAACAACTCTCCAAAGAAACAGAATGTGCTGTGTGTGTGTGTGTGTGTGTGTGTGTGTGTGTGTGTGTGTGATTGTGTGCGTGTGTGTGCATGTGTGTTCATGTATGTGTGTATGTGTGTGTTGGAGGCAGAGAGAGACAGAGACAAAGAGAGACAGAGAGACAGAAAAACAGAGGTAGACAGAAAGGCACAGAGAAAGGAATACGGAAACTGACAAACATGCCCATATTGGCAGACAGTATGGAAGGTGTAGGAAACCAAAAGTGCTAGTCAAGTTCAAAGCCCAGTTGAATAGCTTTAGTTTAAACTGTAGGAAGCCTGAGAGCCAGGAAAAACTGGAGTTTGCATTTCAGTGTGAAAAGGACAGCCTGGAAAATCCCAAGAATAAGGCAGCTAGGAAGGAGGCCCTCCAGTGAGTGAGAGGGTTCTTTGTGCCTTTGATTGATTAGATGAAGCCTATATGCATTATGAAAGGCAGTAAGCCTCCCCAGTTCAAAGATAATCTCAACTCCAATTATTTTCACGGATACCTGGAGTGATGTTTATCCAAATGCCAGGGCACCTTCTGGTTCAGTTGAGTTGATACAGAACATTAGTTGCCTCAACCTGTACAAGAATGACCGAATGAAAAGCCATCAAAACCTCATGCAGGCAAAGAAGTAGAAAAAATTCCATCAGATTTTTCTACTGGAAAAGAAAAAATAGGGCAGCTATTTTATAGCTTGACAGTTTTTTTATTAAACAAAGCATTAAATTATCATACAACATTGCTATTGAATTCTGAAGTTTAGTTTCACACAGAATATGTCCACACAAAATGTATGTACTATTATAGAAGCTTTATCTGTAATAGCCACACTGGTAGCAGCCTATATGCCCTTCGGCAGATGCCAGAAGTGCATATGACTCTAATAAAAATAAGCCAACTGTTAATACATGCCATTACTTGTATGAAGCTGTAAAAAATTGTGCTGAGTGAAAAATGCCAATCCTAAAAGGATGTGAATCCATGTTTTTAGTCTTCCAAATGGCAAAATTTTCCAAAAATGGAGATCCTGTAGTTATTTCTTGACAGTAGTGATAGGCTGGTGCAGTAGGTAGAAGAGAGAAGACTATGGCAAGGACAGTCAGCATAAACAATTTTCATGACAGAAACACTGACCAGGGTTTGTCTATAGAGATTCCACATAAACCTCTACATCAGACAAAATTGGGCAGACTGGGTTTGCACAGAGCTCAAGTGAGGGAAAAGTAGTAGATCACTCACACTGCAATAGCTCTTCCATTTTGTGATTTGGTGGTGTATGCTAGTCCTTTCTGTATTACTTCTTAGGATTTCATGTGAATTGATAATTATCTAGCAAATATCTCAATTAGAGGAGACACCCTCCTGCAGAAAGCTAGCTTTATGACTGCAGTATTCATTCTTCTATCAGTTTGGGGGAAAATGATGGTTGTATACTGCCCTGCACTGTAGTCGAGGAGAATGAAGCAGACCTCTATCTACCCTGTGCTTGGGGAAGTCCAAATTGCTACAGACTTAAATGATTGGATGTATTTGAAATTCTTTTTTCACTCGTGTGCAGGAATGTGTGTGGACAGGTCAACCTTGATTGTCCTCCTCTATTGCTTGCTTGTTTATTTGTTTATTCATTGAGATAGGCTCTCCTAGAGCAGTTTCCCTACATTGTCTAGCCAGCACACCCAGCCTCTCGGGGCTAAGATTGGGGATATTTGCCACTGCACGGAGCTTTCCCCTTGGGGGTCTAAGAATGCTAACTCAGTTCATCATGCATGCACAGCACACACTTTACGAACTGAGCCATCTCCTCAGGACACAGTCGGATTGCTTGACCTGTTCACTTTATACCCGTAAAAGTCACAGGAAAATAATGAGAAGTAAATAAAACACCCATTTCACAGGTAAGTATTTCCAATATATCATTATGATTGCACTAAAATGTGCAACATCTTTATTATAATAATATTTTAAAGATATTTATTAATGGATGGGAGTCATGACATAATGCTGAGTACAAGAGTTAAAGTGACACAATTTATTATATCAGAATTACATTCCAACACATGCACCTGATAACCTCTGATTCCTGGATGTCTCAGTTGGGTCACTTAATGCATTCCTTTTTGAAGCCATTATTGTTACAATAACTATTTGATAGGAACATTCATACTTTATAAAACTGAAATAGCTAACCATGTAAAATTTAAAACTGGTGTGAGCTAGCAGTTGCATTTGTAGGGTAGTAATAGTATCCCTATTTGTACCTTTTTGTTCTTTGAAGAAACTTTCCCATTTAATATGATATATATTTAAATGATATATTATATCATTTGATATTTTATGATAATTTGTTTTGAAAGATTTGTTTAATATGATAACTTGTTTTGAAAGAAAATTGTTTCTCTACATGCACATATGAAGTATTGAAGGTATTCTAACTCTTTATGCCATAAACTATCGATTTCCATCAGTGCATACCTACAACTTCTACAGGTGGTCCATATATAAAGAATACTCTCAACTTCTAAAGACTGATGAATTCCTTGACATTCTTTCAGACAATGGAAGTCTTTGAACTGAGCGTTAAACTGCATTCAAGTTTGCACCTTATAGTTAAATAATATGGTATGATCTAGCAGAATAAAAATAAAATGTTGAAAAATGCTGTTGAGTTTGGCAGTCAAGGAATACATTGCTGGGGAATTAATGAGACTATTGAATAAGCAACATATGCAAGTTGTTTCAAATACACTGATATGACATATTGGTTTTAGAATTGAGAATACAAACCAATTGCCTGATACATTAGGAAGCACTTAAACATTTCCTTAATCCTTAGAGACCTTCTAATTTGCCTTTAGAGTGGCATCTCCGGCCTTCAGAACAGTTTGTAGGCCTGTGGCATTGCACTGTGAGAAAAGGATGATATTGGAAAACAAGAAACAACAACACAATGAAATCAACAGGATCTCACTTTTCTGTCTAACCCAATGAAATTCATCTAGCTTATACAAGCTATAACCAGACTGTATACCAAGATCTTCTGAAAATGCAACTCATGACATGTGGTTTCTGAACTTTAGGAACACATTGTGCTTAATCATCATTTTGCTGATTATTGATTCTAATTTTTACTCATATTTTAACATGTCTTTGGTCTTCAAGTATAAACTTCCATTATATTTAGAAAAAACACGTTTGTGAAAATATTTACAATGAATGCTCTTTGAACATATTCCCCTCATACACCTTGCTAATTCCACCCTCCTTCTCTCTACCCCTTTTGTTTCTTAGAAGATTGTGGTGTGTGTGTGTGTGTGTGTGTGTGTGTATGTATATGTATGTATATATGTATATATAAAGTTTATGACTTACAAATGAGAGAAAATATGATTTGATTCTCCCAATCATTTCAAGTTTCCTGAAAACAACATAACTTCATATCGCTTTCATGGCTAGAAATAATCCACTGTGTATATATACATGGTATGTTTTTGTTCACCGCTGGCCTGGTTCCATAGCTTAGCTACTGTGCATAGAGCCACAGCTAACATTGGTGCAAACGTGTCTCTGTGATCTGTTGACTTGGAGCCCTTTGGGTAAATAGCCAGAAGTAGTATAGCTAGATCATATGTAGTTTGAGTTTTAGAAGTTTTGAGTTTTGTTGCTGTTTGTGTGTTTGAGAAACTTGCACACGAATTGCCACACTAGTTAACCTAGCCTTCACTCTCACTAACAGTGTGCAAGGGTTTGTTTTCTCTACACTCACACCAGCATATGTCCTTAGTTGTTTTCTTAGTGACTCTCACTCTAACTGGGGAGACATGGAACTTCAGTGTAGATTTTATTTGCATTTTCTAGCGAGTTTGAACTTTTTCAGAGGTTTAAAAATATTTTATGATTTGAAATTTTCTTCTGACACCTGGTTAAAAAAATACTTGCAAAATATGATTTTCAAAAGACTGTGTATTTTCCCCAAATGGGGATTCCATACTTTTATATTCCCATTTCGATAGTCACTCATGCTCTAAGATCTTTTCTCTTTTATGAAGACCATCAGTGCTTGACCGTAGTGCTTATCATCAACCCAAAGGATATTAAAATGGTCTCGACTTGCAACTTTCCATTTTTATTATTAATACAGTGAGGTTGTCATTTCAGAGGAAAGTCTAACAGCTCTTAGACCTACAGAAATGTGCTCTTCCACAATAAAATAAGGGAAAATGATCAAATTAAGTACACATTGATCTACCCTTAAAACAATTTTTGAAGCCAGGTCTTGCTCTGAATCTCAAGCTGAATGTGAATTCTAGATCCTTCTGGCTCCACCTTCCCAGGGCTGGAATCACAGCTAGACAGCACCCCACCTGGCCCTGGTCTATCATTTTTAGTTTCTTGAAGTTTCAAAGATGATAGTATTTTATAACGCAGTTGACTGGGCTGCAGGGGAAATGGGTATTTATACAAATAACAATGTAAGAATGATATACTCCTTATTGAAGACAATTAGGAGCTACCAGTCCATTTATAACTGCATACTTCTGATCCACAAGTTCTACATCTAGGAATTTTATCTATATATATGTAGGCATTTGTGTTGAAAATATGTAAAGTAATTCATCCCCCTCAATCTCTAGTGCAAATAACTGGCTGCAACCTAAGTAGTGACTAGTCAAGGGGGTGGCAGAACTTATATTAAGTGGCTTTTCTTGTACCTAAAACACAAGACAGCATTGCATACCAAATGTAATGTTCATTAAGCAATATTGTTATGTCAGCAGAGCAAAAGTACAGACTGTGACAGCAGCCTGAAACCTGCCTACTTTAACAGTCATAAACTGTATCTGAAAGAATTCTTTAAAACATGGCAATGGCCTAACATGGTGGCACAAGTCCTTAATCCCAGCACCTAGGAGGCATTGGCAGAGGCAGAGGCAGAGGCAGAGGCAGAGGCAGAGGCAGAGGCAGAGGCAGAGGCAGAGTTTGACATAGGCCTACAAGCCAGGGTCACACAGTGAGACTCTGTCTCAAAAAATTAGTAAAGATTATTTAAGAAATTAGAACAACTATCTCTAAAAACCCCAAACATGAACCATGAAAAAGAACTGTTCTATGAAAGGAATGATATCAGCAAGAACAGCATGGAAGAGTCTTAAAAGGAGGAGTCTCTTGTGGGTTTTAGAGGATGAAAGTATATTTCATAATCAGAAAAGAAATTAATATGATATGTAATAATGACTTTATATAAATATATAATAGATAAAATGTGTAAAATTAACTTAGATTTTTTTGGGGTTAATCTTTTCCTAATGTTCCCTCTGGACAAAAATGATAGTATATAGTTATTTTATAGTAATGATGAGAAATGATTTTTAGAAAGTTAAGAATTGGGTGCAGTCACACTAAAATAATTGTATTGCTTCTATTAGCATTCACACGTATAGACTATAAGGAAGAGCTAAGTGTGTGAGTTTCCCCCATGTGTGAGTCCCTCTGTGTATGTGACTTTCCTCCAGTGTGAGGCCCTGTCCTGGGGGTAAGGTGCCCCCATGTGTGACGTCCCCTCTTCTACCCTTCCATTTTTATTTTTCAGTTTCTCTGTAGCATTGACTAAACCGAGATGATTTTTAAAATGTATTCAATGAAATGTGAGTACCTAAGTGATCATTATGCAATAATATTCATATATTAATTTAAATAAAGTGCTCTCTTCTCTCATAAGTAGAAGAAGAACTAATGGTCTCTGTGAATGTGCCAACCTTATTTGAGTAAGGATTTCATTAGTTCTTGATTTAGTTTCATTTAGGGCTTTTCTAAAAAAAATAGAATTAAAATTGTTCTACATTTGTTGAGAGGAAGTGTCTTTATATGGACTTTTTAGAATGTTGGTTCATTTTAGCCATTCCTGGCATCATGTCCCAAGGAAATAAGGCAAGGAAACTTAAAGTACTTGAATTGGTAATGCCATTTCAACCCACCCCAAGAGAAATTGTGTTTTCAGATTCTATTAACCTCCGTCCAATATCTAGTCTTAAAATTATCTACCCTTCAACATGTTTGGGGGGTATTTTAACTAACTGCATTTTCAAACGTGTAGTTTTGGCATCTTATCATTACTGTTTTTCAACCTCCAGTGAGTGGGCTTCAGTGGATGGATTAAATGCCTTCCTCAATGAAAAACTGGAAAAGTGGATGGCAGTGGGGAGAGAAAGGCTGAACTTTCTCCACTCTGGCTTCTCCTTTCTCTGTTGTCTTACATTCTTGTGTTGAATCTACACCATGAGTAACTTGATTGTTCTGACTAGGGGCCAATGTGCTACTTTGGGAAGACATGGAGAGAAGGGAGTGATGATAATGGACTTGCATATTCAGAAAGAGTTCTGCAAGCTCTTCCTATGAAGTACCACTTCATGTGTGTGTGTATGTGTGTATGTATGTGTGTGCAAGTGTGTGTGTGTGTGTGTGTGTGTTCCAAGGCATATATGATCCACATATAATATATCATATATATTATGAGGAAAAAAACCCACAGGCACTTTTGTACAAATAAAATGGTCTGGAAGGAGGCGCGATAATTAGATCAATTCTGAGGGGATTAAATTGACATTGGAGCTTCACACTCAGATCAGTATTCATAGCATTTTTATACTTGACATTGTTTTATTATTGAAGGAATCGAATTGTAATATCCATAAACATTAGATTAAAATTAGAAAGTTGATTTTTCTGATTGGAAAATTGACCCAGAAGTACTATGAAAAAGCATATTTGGCTTATTTGCTTTGTGTGTGTTGGAGGGAGGGAGGGAGGGAGAGAGAGAGAGAGAGAGAGAGAGAGAGAGAGAGAGAGAGAGAGAGAGAGAGAGAAACACAGAGAGAAACACACACAGAGAAACACACAGACACAAACAGACACACAGACACACACACAGACACACACACACAGACACACTCCCAGAGAGACACATGAAGAAAGAGAGAGAAACAGAGAGAGAGATAGATGGA
>NC_034601.1:23778940-23793881 GCF_900095145.1 Mus pahari | reverse complement strand
GAGAGAGAGAGAGAGAGAGAGAGAGAGAGAGAGAGAGAGAAACACAGAGAGAAACACACACAGAGAAACACACACAGAGAGAAAAACAGAGAAAGAGAGAGAAACAGAGAGAGAGATAGATGGACAGAGAAACAGAGAGAGACAGAGACAGAGACAGAGACAGAGACAGAGACAGAGAGACAGAGAGAGAGAGATTGCTTTGGTCCCCGCTTGCTTTCATATTTTCCTTATACGATAAGGCAAGCAAAATGTAGACAGGGAATGCGTTGTTTCTCTGTATCCAACATGTCCTCTCTTAGTGAACCTGGTGCATCATTGATACACAGTTACTATTTCTTTGATTTAACTTCATTATGAGTTATATTTTCATTATTCTATTCTGAATAGAGGGGAAAGGAAGGGAGGAATTAGCTAGGTATGAGGTGCAAATCATCTGTAGTACAAATATGTCAAGGTCTTGTTTTAAGTATCATGATTCAGACAGATTATGTGGAGGGAAGAAGGAAGGACTGGGAGAACAGGATGGAGGGGAAGCTGCAATTGGGATGTAAAGTAAGTAATAAAATAAATAAAACACCCTATTCTCCTGCTGGCCTTTGGGGATGATGTGGGCTGTGTGTGTGTGTGTGTGTGTTTGTGTGTGTGTGTGTGTGGGTGTGCGTGTGTTTGCTAAGTGGGACAGAGTGATGTCCCTTTTTATTTATGGGTAACTTTACTTTTCCCAGTTTATCTCTGTTTTTCTCATGATCATATTTGGTTTATAATACAATATGAGAATATTTTCTCGTACTTTACATTTAAGTAAACTAAATTTTGAAGCATTAGCTAAGTGATTTTTCTGAGTTTCCCTACTTAGTAAGGAATGGTACAAAGACTGGCTTTCTCCTGTAACTCTTATCCTCACAAAGGGGGAATGGCATTTCCCAGTGATGTTTGGACCTTGTCCAAGCTCCACATCTGCCCCTCACTTCTTGACTTTGTCAGCACTCTCTCTTAACAGGAAGTTGCCTCCCGTGGATGTTTCACACGACCCGGTGACTTCTAGTTCTATGTTCTCTGCTCAGATTCTTATGCACCAGGGGCTCACCTCTAGTTTTGTCCCATAGGAAAGAGTGGACCATAGTGAGGTTGAGAGGAGCAGTCTATTAGATGGCTTGGTTCATCTGCCCCTTCGGTTTTCTTTGGACTGTTCCAGACGCTTCCTGTCTTTTGGTTGCTGAATGTTGCTTAGTGCCCTGGGCTGAAGAAGGCCATGCTGTGCAAAATGATTACATCAACGTGCCAGTTGGCACAGAGAAGCCATGCTGTGCATATTTATTTGTAGCCATGTCGTTTGACAACAGTAAGATTTAGTATTTGGCTGGCATGTAGAGAACTAGAAGGAAGGATGCTTACTTCCGGGGGTGGGGGTAGGGTCATACAATAAAAAAGTGAGTGCTCAGGCTGGAGATATCGTTCCTCTTCATACGGGGTAAGTGTTTGGGGTGCAAGGCATGGATCCATTTCCAATCTTGCTCTATGGAGCTCACATAAGGAGCAAGGTACCAAGGATTTTTGCCAGTCATTCCAGATTTCTTGTTGCCCATTCTACTTTTTTTGAGAATTATAGTTCTTGGGGTTGAAGGCAGGTGATTCTATGTTATAAATAAATCTATATGAACGTGTGTTTATGTGGTGTGTGTGTGTGTGTGTGTGTGTGTGTGTGTGTAATATTCTACTTATTTAAACTCATGTTGCAACTTCTCTAAAACGAGACACAATTTTCTCACTGTAGGACGAACTATGCAGTAAATGGTATTCTGCTCCACAAACTGTCTATGCATTATCTTCAGTTTTTTTTTTTTTTTTAATAATCTTGTGGAAGGATGCAGCAATTTTCCTTAAATGGTGGGGAAAGTACAAGAAAGCATATTTCCGTTCTGTCTCCTGAGAGGAATGAACTGATGTCTCCCTCTGCTCCTGGACTCCGTTTAGCACTTCCTTAACACTCGCAGTGGCAGAACTTGAATTCCAACCCCATTCCTAGGTTTCAAGACCCACACTTCCTGTATGCATGCAACACTACATAGCAGAGCTAAACTCAAACCCTAGTTTTACCGAATGTAAAATTCCTTCTACATTCACACAGTGTTTTTTTTTTTTGTTTGTTTTGTTTTTGTTTTTTTTTTTTTAAACCTGATCTGCTATCTGTGGTGCAAAATTGTAGACAGAAAGAAATTTCTCCATAGATAAAAGAAAAAGAAATTTCTACAAACATGTTTTGAAAATTCTCTTTAGGAAAATTAACTAGATAAATGCAAACGAGAAATGTGAAGGGAAAGTACACGTGGTGCTGAGTGTGGAAATGCGAAAAGAAAAATTTGGACTTAGAGTCTCCAATATGCTGGGGGTGGTATTAAGTGCTGTACATTCGGAAGCCGAGTCCGAGTACCCCAAGATCAGGTTACAGTCTGGACATGGGCATTGGATTGACCAACATACTGTAAAGAATGCGCCTCAGTAATCTCTGATTCATTAATAAAAAGGCCCGGGCCTGTGACTGGGCAGGTGAGAGAGGAAGACAGGACTTGAGATCCAGTAGAAGGTCTCAGGTAGGGACCAAGAGGATCCGGAGGTGACCATTAGGTGGCATGGACCAGGAGCACCTGGCTAAAAGAAGTTTACCTAAGGGTAGGCAACTACAGCAGGAGCTTCCCAGGAGACACTAATTTGACAAGTAACAGGGCATTTCCTATGGGTTTTAACTGCATGGAAGGGTTATAGCAGAGAACCTATCCAGCATGGTGCCAAGAGCTTAATAACAACTCACAGTGTTTCTGTGTCATTTTCTTGGAGCAAAACAGGCAAAAATGAGGTAGAAATCCTCCATAAAATTACTTCTGTACCAATAGATTGCTGAATTAAAGTTCAAAGCTTTAGAGGAAAGTGACTGCTCCAAGTATCCAAGACATGGTTGATCTTATATGTAAGATAGAATTAGATAGTCCACCCACCCATCCCAGATGTGGATGGGAGATAGGGGCTCAGTATCTGTCCTGGTACGGTACGTCAGGGTTGAACAACTTCGTGTTCTATTGGATCTGGGATGCACTTGGCTGCTGGAGTAGGCACTCAGCTGTTTCAGCTTGCTTCAGAGGAGAACTCAGCACTCACTGTGTTGACAAAGAGCGCAAAGCTGACAGTGCAGCAGCTTAGACAGCTGAGCTTAAAGGGGTAGCTGGGGGGGGGGGAATATTCAGCAACCGTAAATTAAAAGCAAAGAATGGGGCTTATAGTCTAATGTTCTTAGTGGATGTTGCATGTGAGAAGGGCATTCGTGTTAGGATTCAAGCCTGTCAAAGCTGAAGCTCATGGATTCTCCAATCAGCAGCTCGTCAGGAGCAGAGCTTGGGCAGCAAGCTGGAGGCATGCTGGGGAGTGCAGGCAGGGTGGCTATTTTTCCTGCTGTATCATTTTTATTCAGAGCACACACGAACCAAATGATTCTCAGCAGGGAAAGACGCAGATTGTTTCTTGTATATTACAGCCATTTGGGGGAGATGAAATATGGACCTTGGAAACCTTTCTGCAAGGAGCGCTTTTTTAAAAGAAGGAGAAAGTGGGCACTTTTGTAGTTTATAGAAACCAGAAATGTTTTTCAGAGACAGGGAAAGGAAAGGAAGGAGGGATGGAAGGAGGGAGGGAGGGAGGGAGGGAGGGAGGGAGGGAGGGAGAGAGAGAACATGCATGTACTGCAAGGCTCAAGGTTTTTTGTTTTGTTTTATTTTATTTTATTTTTTCCCTGAATTCAAAGCTAGAATATATTTTTCATGTCTACATCAACTGGGGGATGGGGTTAAGTAGGAAAAAATGTTGAGTGAGCAGGATGTGACGCCAGAGAGAATGACTGTGTGTACCCCAGGGGTAGAAATAAAGACACCCCCATGCTCTTTCCACCAGCTGAACACAAATACACTTCTAAACCAGTCTATAGATTTCTCAGGCGATTATTTTTCTCCCTGGAGTCCATCTCATTAGCTATTCCCAAGAGTTAGGTAGAAACCATTGCCTAGTGGCTGGAGGCCCAATTATCCCAAGTTGCTAAATTCTGTTTCTTCACTTTTGCTGAAAAAAAATTTACAGCTGGAGATGGTTTTCCGATTAAGGATATAGCAAATTAAAGCCCAGTTCTAGCCACTATCACCATTTCTTTTGGAAATGGCAAGACTGTATAGATTTAGAGTAATTTAGCTCAATTTCTCATAGTATAAGAAAAATAGACATGCACAATTAGAAGGCTTGCTATGGAGAGCAACTGGAGTGGACTGACTACCCATGCGTCTCTGCCTGCTCATTCCTGGATGGGATGGTATGTCATCAACCTGCAGTTATACCATGCCCAAAGCTACCAGTGACATCTCCAAAGTACATACAAATGTTAACTTTGATACAGATGCCTCACAAATATCAGAGGGAAATGCTCAGGGGAAACTGGGCAAGAACATCTAGTAGGGATCCAGTAAAGACCAACCACGCTCTAGCTTTGTGTGTACCTCCACGCCATGCTCCCTAGCCATGTTCCCTTTGCCCAGGTCCTGCTGAATTCCTGCTGCTCTCTTCTAGGGACATGTTCTTTTCTGCCTGTCTCTTCTTTGATGTCTCTCTAAAATATCACTTATTATTTCTCTTTTATGCACACCCAGGAAGAACAAGGGATTATATACATCCTTCATCTAGGATTTGAAGATAGTCCTTGCCTCATTTTAGGTACTATTATATTTTTAATTAAATATCTGCCTATATACTGTGTTAGAATGCATACCCACTCTTATCTGCATATCCTAAGACACTAGGATATATTTAACACCTTTGAGAGACTTAGTAAGTGCGTGTTCATTTGAGACCATTCTTGACACGGTCCTCCGTTAGGGAGGACATAGGCTTAGCATTTGTTCCAGCTGGTTGTATGAGTCAATCTTTGACCTGCGAGATGGAGGCATTTGAAGATGCACAGGGTTATTATTTTTTTCCCTTTTATCTGTGATTCTTATCTATATGACTTAGCTCCCAATGAAAAAGGAACCAACCTTGGATTCAGTTTCTGGGACAAAAGCTAGACAGGATGTTTCTGCCTCCAGTGCTAGTGAAGGGTATATTCAAATTTACATTTTTCATTAGCACATTGCTTGTGTGTGTGTGTGTGTGTGTGTGTGTGCGATATCTTATCTCACATTTTTTAGTACCTAACCCCATCCTCTGCTTTCATTTATTTCCCCTTCTTTTTCTACTTGTCTATTCCCCTTTTCTCCTGCCCTCTCCTTTATCTCCTCAAACTAGTCATTAATTTTCAGAAATTCATCTATATATTATCTTCTCTTAGATAAAATGGAATTATTCTGCCAAAAGTTGTATAGAGTTGGTCTGATGCTGAGAGAGACACACGTGAGCGTAGAGACCCCTAGCAGCTTAGAATCTTGCTTCCCTTGTAGTGTCATCTAAATAGGACCACTTTAGGTTCTTTCCTTTGAGTTTGTGACATGAGTTCTCTTTTTAAAATGCATTCTATATAACTTTAGTTATTTCATAATATCAGAAGAGAGAATATGCAGGACCTTGGCAGTTATCCCAGGGATCTGTCTATATTTCTTGTAATAAGAGGTTATCTGGTTCAATCTGAACTCTGAAAAAAGAAGTTCATGCTCTTCCACATCAGGGTAAGGCTTTGGTACATACTGCAATTTTTCTTTGCTATCCTGAGTATCCAGATGGAGTCATCGTTACATCAGTCAACCTCCTAAACTCCTCACCCTTCCCCATAGTTCTCTACCTGAAATGCCTAACATGACTACAGAATTCCATGCATTTCGGGGATTACCTTGACTTCGGTGGAGGGTAGATCTAGAGCATTCATAAACCACTTACTGTATGAGTTGCAGAAAACAGTTCAGCATCTTCTGTGTTCTTCCTCTTCCACCTCAGCTTTTCAGTTTTTTTTTTTTTTTTATTCTCTTTGCAAAAGATCTCTGCTAAATTCTTACCATCTAACGGTTGGTGGACTAACACCCTCAACATCTCTCAAGTGTTTATTTGAAACGAGGAAACATTGGTAACCCTTCAGACTGTCTGGTCAGCTATCTAACAAGTGCCTCTGGTGTGTTGAATTTAGGGTTGAAAGGTTTAGTAGTATTTGGGTGTGCTTTAAGATGCCTACTAGTGACTTAAATAATCCAACTAACATCAGGGTCACAGGAAGTGCTGCTGAACAGCCCTGGGGGAGAATAGCTATGTGCAAATTGGAGAGTGACCTCTCTCACTTCATGACTCATTTTGTCACTCATGAAACTCTCCAGGTAGCCATATGTCTTTCCCTAGATCTTTTCTTAAAACTGTATGCTCAGCACTCCCAACATCCCAGCCCCCTTCTCCCGAGGCAGAGCAGAGAAAGATGTCTTTAACCATTAAGGTTCTTCCAATGACTTTGAAATCTCCCAATACATCTTGCCACTTCTCTTTTAAAAATAAAACAATAACCTATAAATCAGTTTATGAATTCACCAGTTTCCAATAACACATTACACCATTTTACACACACACACACACACACACACACACACACACACATTTAAATTCTTGATTTTAACTAGACTATATTACATTTATTTGTGTTGAACTTACATATTCTTTCAAAAAATATCTCTGCTTTCTATTTTATTCATAAGAGATGAAAAATACACTTTTAAAATCCCTCTTTCATATACTTGTCATTTAGGTACTGGAGGAACATCTTTATGCCCTGTCTTACAGAACTTGTGTATCTGCGGGATGGTCTAATTTCCCTCACAGTTTATAATTTTTAAGTGAAGTTTGTAGGATCTAGCTTATTGCTCTAAGAAATACTGATAGGCACTGAGCACAAAGTAATCCGGCAACCATGAGCAGGCCACAGGGGAAGGCAGAGGGTGACAACAGAAAATATCCCACCCTAAAGAGGGGCATTTGTGATGTATCGGCAGACTTATCAGGATGGAAAGCAATCCTCTTACTTAATAAACTGTCACGTAGCAGTTATCAGGTTGGCTATGTCTAGCCATTATCAAACTCTGTGTGCAGATGTGTGTTACTTCTTTATGATCAGTTCATTTAATATGTTTTTATGTTTTATGTTTATTTTTTTACTTTTTCAAGGAATTCCTCTAGGACTTCTTTAAGAAATACAATTCTGGAAGGTTGTGCCTCAGAGGCTGCAAGTGTCCACAGGTACTGAAGTTCCTAAATATTAGAACTAATAACTTGAGGGTGAGCATCGAGCTGATGTGGGAGACAATTGCTGTGGCGGAAGCTGTCACCGGCTGACAAGTGCAAATCCAGCATAGATGCTAACATCACAAACTGCAGAACTCATTAACGTTAACTCTTTCCTTGCCGTTATAGCTCTAGAAATACCAGAAATAAAGAAACTCCTTTAAAGTTATGACATGGTGGTGTGCCATTTTTTATTAGCCATATATTATTATATAATATGTATTAGTATATGATATTTTATTAGATTCAATTATTCAAACATAAACTTAACATGAAAATTTGCTCCATTGGAACAGAACACATAGGGATGACTATAAAATATAGTACATTATCAATATGTTAATTTTCCAACTGTATGTATTATATTTAAAATGTATAGTTTTTCTGAAGGTTAACAATGTTATAATCAATAACAATTATAAAGAAGCTAAAATCATCAATCATCATACTACTTCCAGATAAATCATATTTTGGTATGCATTTTTCCAACAAAAAATTAAATACAATTATAAATATGAATATAATCGTGTATTCTTTCTTTCTCTCATCATGTATCTTCATGTGCTTAAATATTTTTTTAATTTATTTATTATTATTTTCTTTATTTACATTTCAAATACTATCCCAAAAGTTCCCTATACCCTACCCCTGCCCCTGCTCCCCTACCCACCCACTCCCACTACTTGGCCTTGGCTTCCCCTGTGCTGGGTCATATAAAGTTTACAAGATCAAGGGGCCTCTCTTCCTAATGATGGCCGACTAGGCCATCTTCTGCTACATAGGCAGCTAGAGACTCGAACTCAGGGGGGTACTGGTTAGTTCATATTGTTGTTGCACCTACAGGGTTGCAGTCCCCTACAGCTCCTTGGGTACTTTCTCTAGCTCCTCCATTGGGGGCCCTGCGTTCCATCCAATAGCTGACTGTGAGCATCCACTTCTGTGTTGCTTAAATATTTTTTACTGTTAATTATTTAAAATGTTTATTTGTTCAATTTTTGAGTGTTTCACTTGTGTATGTAATCAGTTAGTCATTTTTACCCTTTCTTATCCCCTCCCTATGTCACTGGAGGTATTTCCCTCCTCCTTTTATATCTTACTTTACCTAAGTGTAATACTGAGTGTAATTACTGTTGCATGCACGAAAATGGATGGGAATAGTGTTCCTTGCATGTAATGAATGGGAGGTCATTTACTAGAACATGGGCAACTTTTCAATGGCTACATCACTGAAGAAAATAGCATTGTTTCCTCAGAAGCCATCAGCCTACCAATGTTCTCTCAGGTAGGGATGGGGCCTCACGTGGCTCTTCCCCAGGCAGGATGACCGACTCACCCTCTATGGGTCTGTAGTTACAGACACAAAGACGTCATGGATGCCATGGCCATTGATCTGATTTTGTTCTGGGGGCTTTGTTTCCTTTTGTTTTCTCAGCAGAGCCTTCATTTCCTTTGGTTCATACATTCTTTCCACCTTCTTCTCCCATAGTATTCCTGGAGCCTGTGTATGTGTGATATAGACGTCCAGCTTCAGGCTGAACACTCCACAGTCAATTATTAGCACTTTGGCTAGTAAGGGGTCTTTGCAATAAATGTCATATACAGCAATAAGAAGAATCTCTGATGGAGGCTAAAAACAACACTAATCTACAGATATGGGTGTGAATATTTTGAAGGCAGTTTAATAATATGCAGATTCAGCAAAATAGAAATAGTAGGTTCTCCTCTTGGGTCTGTGAACTCTCCAGTCATGGTATCATGATAAGGTATCTAGTACCGTGGGATCCCTTCTATGGTACAGTCCTCAAAACCAATCAGAAATTTGTTGGTTATGCCCATGATAATTATGCCACTTATGGGCACATCTTACTTAAGAAGTTGGTAGGTTCGTATAGCAATTTACAAAGTTCACAGATGGGTAAAAATATTGATGGCTTTTCTCCCAGTAGTCCTTATTTTACTGTTAATTATTACATAATGTACTTGCATATTCATGTACCATATATGCATATATATGTATATATGTTTAACTTTTCTTTCTAATTATGCTTGTATATAATAGTGACCATTTGTATAATTTCCTTATGTTGTAGTTATTTAGATTGGGACTGAAGGTTAAAGCTGTTGACATGTCATGCTTAGCTTTGAAACGGGTAGGATGTTTGGTTTGTCTTTAATTAAACTTTTCTTTGCCACATGGTTCTCAAGTGGAATGTAAAGGAGGGAGACATGGAAGTGAGGAGGCAATGGGGCCAGCTCACCTTCAAGCAGGGTCCGCTCTACTGTACTGCCTGGGCCAGGCACAGGGAGGACTTTCTGGAGGGCTGCTGCCTGAGGGCGGGACGAGGTCAGCTCATTAGAGTGCTGAAGCCAGTGAGGGGCGATGCCAGTTCTGCACAATCCCTGGACATCTGCATGGTTCCCCATGGTTGTCCCCACCAGGAACGCCCACCATGTTCTCTAATGGTAATATGAGCCACAGACATCAACATGCACCCTACCATTGCATAGCCATGGATCCAAACATGGCCCTCAGTGCACCTCAGGCTGGGGCCTCACCATGGGGCCTCACCATGGCTCCAGGCGGCAGGACTGGCCACCTACAACAGGCTACCACTCCTCTCCACTCTTGAGTCTCCAGTTCCATCTCTCTTCACAATGCTCAAGCTGCTCCTCTTCTCTATCTCTCCCATCTGTCCATATATACTTACTTGCACATTGTAGTGGCTTCTGGGTCAGGCTGGCCACACAGGTGGCGGGCTCCTGGGTGACACCCTCTGTCTATGTTGCAAGTCATGGCAGCAAGTGGGCGTCTTCGGCCCACCTGTGCTATGCGCACAGGTCTGTGAGTGGCATGGCGGTCCTCAGGTCTCTGTCTTCTTTCTTCCCTGAACAGTGGTAGGCGGGGGACTACGTGTACCTGGAGGGAAGGTCTGTGTGCATCTTTGCCTACCCGCACTGAGTGACTGTCCCTGTTCTGCCTTCCTCCTCTCACGCTGTGCTGCCTGGATTTGATTTGATTTGATTTGAGGTGTTCTAGGCTTTGGCCACCAAGCCACCATCAAGCTAAGATGCACAAAGGACTCATCTGCTTTGCCCCCGACTGATGTAAGAACACCACCACCAGCAAGATGGCTTAGTATTTTTCTTTAACCATGAAGTGAGGTTGAATTTTATCAGTCTTTTCAGCCTCCAGTGAGGTGACAATGCAGTTTCTACCCTTGATTCTATTCATGATGCTGCGCTACTTATTTGAACATATTAAACCACGGTTGTATCCTTGGGATTAAAACATAGTGTGATCTTTTCAATTAGTTTTAAAATAAAATGTTAAGTATTTTTATTGAGAATCATTCTTTTTGTTTGCAATATTTCCCTAAGGCCATGATATATAGAATTTTTTATCTACTTGTCTTCTCTGTCTTTAAAAAACAAACAAGCAAACAAACAACCATCTCTGTGGACTTCTCCATTAGAACTTCTTTCTGCATATGCAGCTAGTTCTGGAGTGTTGTGTTTTCAGTTCTATTTGATTCTATTTATTTTTATAGGCTCCATTTAACTTTTAAATTATCTATTGTTTGATTGAATATAAGTTGCTTAATCTCTGTGCAATTCTCTAATCCTCTTGTTTCTCGTATTTATTTTTATTTATAGTTTCATTCTGCTATGAGATGCAAGATACAATAAGATTTGCACTTAATAAAACTTCTTTTATGACCTAAACTGTGTGTTCTTTTAGAAAAAGTTATTAGTGTTGATAAAAGTGTAATCACTACATAGAATGCCCTGGAGCAGTTGTGCTCTATACCCTTCATATCATAGTGACAAAATATCTGACATATGTAAGTTAGGGGAACAGATGTTTGTTCAGGCTTGTGATTCAAGGACATTCAAGTCCATTACAGTGAAGAAGTGGAAGCGGTGTGGCAGGTTCAATGTCAGCAGCAATGCAAAGTGACAGACCACATTGTTGCAGCCAGGAAGCCAGGAATAAGGCCAGAAGCCAGGCTGCATTATAACCTCGAAAGGCTGCCCTCAGTGATCCACCTCAACCAGCGAGGTCTCGTCTTCTAAAGGTTCTACTGCTTCACAAAGCAATACTGACAGCTGGGGACCATGTAACCTTTCATACACAGGAGCCCATGGGGGACGCTTCATATTCAAAGCCTGACATATGTGTATTAAGCCCACATCTTCAATATTATAATTAGTTTTTTTCTTATTTTTTAATCAGATATTTTCTTTATTTATATTTCAAATGCTATCCTGAAAGTTTCCTATACCCCACCCCTGCCCATGCTCCCCTACCCACCCATTCCCACTTCTTGGCCCTGGCATTCCCCTGTGCTGGGTCATATAAAGTTTACAAGACCAAGGGGCCTCTCTTCCCAATGATGGCTGATTAGGCCATCTTCTGCTACATATGCAGCTAGAGACACGAGCTCAGGGGATACTGGTTAGTTCATATTGTTGTTCCACCTATAGGGTTGCAGCCCCCTACAGCTTCTTGGGTACTTTCTCTAGCTCCTCCACTGGGGGCCCTGTGTTCCATCCAATAGCTGACTGTGAGCATCCACTTCTGTGTTTGTCAGGCACTGGCATAGCCTCACAAGAGGCCACTATATCAGGATCCCTTCAGCAGAATCTTGCTGGCATGTGCAATAGTATCTGGGTTTGGTGGCTGATGATGGGATGGATCCCCAGATGGGGTGGTCTCTGGATAGTCCATCCTTTCATCTTAGCTCTAAATTTTGTCTCTGTATCTATATCTTTTCATGGGTATTTTGTTCCTTATTCTAAGGAGGAATGAAGTATCCACACAATGGTAATCCTTCTTGGTTTTCTTGTGTTTTGCAAAATGTATCTTGGGTATTCTAAGTTTCTGGACTAATATCCACTTATCAGTCTTTATATATATATATATATTTTTCTGTCTCTCAGCAAGAGTCACCCATTATTATCTCAGTGGCACCCGAGTCTCTTGCTTTTCTGTACTGTCAGTTCTGAATGGCATACTGTTTTCACAACCTAGCGCTTATCCATTCAGCTGTTTGTAAGCTTCTCCGTCTCACACCTTAGGCTTGTAGCTGTCCTGTTGGATACAAGTATAGATGCTCCTACTGGTTTCTGGGTTCTACTTGTTCACGATATGATTATCTAGCCTCTCGCTTTTAGCGGGCATACGGCGTGGCCAGTGAGGTAAGTTTTACAAGCAGCAAGTGGTTGGTATTATTTTCTTCAATAAGCCAGCCTGAAGCTTTTACTTGAGGAGCTGAGGCCACTGACATTGTGCGCAGTCACGGTGACGTGCGTGCTCATCTCTCCTGTTTTGTTGGTTTCCTTCTCCTTGTTGGGAACACTCTGTGTTCGCTCCTTTCCCTTGTGTTCGCGTTAGACATTTGATTATCGACTACATCACTCTTGACTCTCCCCTGATCCTCTTTTACATACCTACGCTCCTCCCAGTGCAATTTCTTCTTCTTCCTTGATGGAACTTGAATATCTCTCTCCTCCGTGTAGAAGACCCCTTTAAGTATTTTCTGGCATGCTTGCTCAGGGGCTGTGAATTCCATTTACTTGAGCTTGTTTTGGATTTGGAACTGCATTCCCCTGTGTGGTAAACCAGATTGACAGTCGTTGCCTTTCGGAGTCAGAAATACTTGCAGACCGTCGGAGCTCCTGGGAAGAAGTCTGTTGCTCCAGTTGGCGTGCCATGTAAGTGACTTGGGACTTCTTGTTTATAATTATGAATATTAAGTATTTTGTTACTTCATTATATCTTGTTTCCTTGCATCTGTCAATCTGACAGGTTGTGGAGATGAAATGTTTTCTGGTCATGAATAGTTGGCATTCTAAATGCCCCCGAGCCAGGGTGTCTGTATCATTCCATGCTGTGGGAGTCACCTGTGCTTATTTTCCTGACTGAGTTTTTGACATTTCTAATTGTACCTCTGCCTTCATCTGTGGTCACACACAAGCTCTGCCTTTCACCATGCCACACAGGCCTTGTGTTCTGTTCCTATTTCTCACTTTCTTGCTGTCTGAATGTGGTAATTCCCCAACCTTACCCCGAAGCCACAAAATTTTTTCCTTCACTTCATCTTCTTTATCAAAGGAGGCTCTCAATGAAATATTTATGAGCTACTGAACCTTTTAATATTTCTGATTTTTTTCAATTTCTACATACTCATTGGGTTCTTTTTCATATTCTGTGTTGGCTTCTTTAGTTCATCAGGCTATTTCTTTTTATTATTTTAAAATTTGTAGATTATTTTACTTATTTATTTACTTACTTTACATCCCAATTGCAGCTTCCCCTCCATCCTGTTCTCCCAGTCCTTCCTTCTTCCCTCCCCACCTCCTGTGTCCTTCCCTTTCTCCCCAGAGAAGGGGAGAACTTCCATGGATATTGACCTGCCTTGTCATATCAAGTTGTAGTAGGACTGGGTGCATCTTCTATTGAGACTAGACAAGGCCATCCAGTTAGGAGAAAGAGAACCAAAGGCAGGCAATAGAGTCAGAGACAGCCCCTGCTCCTCTTGTTAAAGGTCACATCTGAGGACCAAGTTCCCCTACATATATGTTCCAGATGTAGATCATTTTAAAAATAATCTTCTAGATACTTTGTCATTTTGTCTACTCACACATACACACAAATACACACACATATATTCACACATACCCACAAATATATACACATATACACACATATATACTCACATAGACACACATACACTCACACATGCACACAAATATACACACATACACATAAATACACATATAGACACACATACACACATATACTCACATATATACACTCACAAACGTACATACATACATACACGCACATATACACTCAAACAGAGACACACAGACAGATACACATACACATACATACAAATACACGTACATACATACATACATACATACATACATACATACACACAAACACATGCACACCTTATTTTTATATGCTGACATTTCATCTTTGGGGATAGCTATCTTGTACAATTTTGCGTGAGAGTATCCCTAGCGAGAGGCCATCTTTTGAATATTTGATGTTCAATATTGTTAGAAAGGAGAAAATAAACCCTAGTAATAACAGCACAAAACAGAACAGAGACTGAAATTCAGTAAAATAAAGGTTAAAGATTGCTAACTCACAAAAACAGAAATGTATAAAAATAATATAGCATAAACAAAGTTAAAAATCACCAAGATTACAGTCAAAAATAATAATAAAACTTAAAATGTGACAGAGAAAATTAAACAAGACAGGTGGAGGAAGAATGAGAAAATAAGGAGTGCTAAAAATCAAATAAAAAAAACAGGAAAATAAAGCCCAATAAAAGGGAAATGTTATTTAAAAGGAAAAGTAGGTGAAGAACTTCCTAGATGATGTACTTGAACTTGAGAAGATCCTCCCAGGCTCCTCCAGTGCTAGACCCTCCCAGGTGTTGGGCAGCAGGCTCTGACTGAGGCCTGCTGTAATTGCTCTAAGTCCCACCAAGTTCACTCGTGCTCAATGTGGACTGATCCCTACCCTAGGTCTCCTACTGGGATGGTTAGGGGTATGCTGCTAATTGCTGTGTTCATGTCTGAGAGATCTGGGTCATTCATTTCTCTCTCTCTCTCTCTCTCTCTCTCTCTCTCTCTCTCT
>NC_034601.1:23740512-23773012 GCF_900095145.1 Mus pahari | reverse complement strand
GAGAGCGCACAGGGGAAATGAGGTGGAAAATACATAAAAGAACTGGGGTGAGGTGGCAATTCTGTATAGGCATGCTCTCCCTAGCAACATCAAGATACATTGCTTGAAATGACGGAAGGAGATGAAGGGTTACTTAGGTGAATAAGCTAGATCAGCAAGAACAGAAGCTTGAAGGAAGGATCACATGCAGTGTCCAAAGACCAGCCACGTGACTTGGGATGAGAGAGAGCCAAACAAGCAATTCAGAGGAGAGTCCTTGTAGGCTTTTGCATGCTGTAGTAAGGACGCTGCCTTTCATTCCTATAGAGATGGTATGTCCCCAAAGGCTTTAACAAGTCATCAGGCAAGAAACTGTAACTGGATCACTCCATTACCACATTGACTAAGCCAAGATGGGTAATAGGCAGGAACAAAGCAACCATTTAGATACCAAAAGCAATGATACAGACAAGGATGCTGGTGATCTGGACATGGATTAATAACAAGAAGTTGTCATTTATGAATAATGACACAGTGACTTAAAAACAAACCAACAAATCACCATTCCCTCCCCAAATGTGTATTGCAACAACATTAACCTTCAGATTTTCTTGCAGCCCATGAGAACTTCTTATGGACCGTTTACAATTGAAAAATGTGATTCTTGCTGAATATACCCCCAGCTTCTTTATTCTTAGATACTGGCAGACAAGACTCCAGATGATTAAAGAGAATCCTGTCCCAGAAGAGAATGGCGATAGATATGTTTGAGCAATCAATCCCAATACTGAGATCTCATTATTGTGTAGTACTTAGTAATTATAAAAAAATTTCTGGATGAATAAGGACTGCAAATCTATCATACACAAGAGTAGCACCAATTGTCACAGTAAATTACAAGCATATATTAATGGCCATATGTGACACCGTACAAGTTTACAACTGGTCCAGTATAGACATTCATCTTTATAGATGTCAGTTGTAAAAACAGCAGGTGCACCCATGTATCTATCTGGCTGATTATAAATTATCCTTATGCATGGGTGTGAATTAAATCATACCTTAGCTGATGTAGTCTGACAGAGGGCCTGCCAAATTTAATAAACTCCACTGAGCCAGGGTAGTAAACAGGCATTGTTGTACCCAGTATGCACCTGACATTTTGAGAGGAAATGTAAAGAAATATTGTAAGATGTGGTATTGCCTTACAAGTGCTTCAAATCCAGTTTGAAAGGGGGTACTTTGCATTTAAAATGAATCAAGAGAAATCTGACATGGGAAACACAAATAATCTTTTACAATTTTTTGCCCTCCAAATATGTTTACCTGCATCTATGTAGCTGTGCTGTGTCCAAGACTTAAGATTAATGCATTTAAAGGAGAAGTTAGGCAGATCTGTAGGACATATGAAAATATCATTAATATCATAATATTTTGTAGTACCTTGGAAGAGAAATGCAAGGTCCCAAGCAGGCGTTAAACTCTAACATAGGTATCGGTCACACAGGACAATAGTCTTCCTCTAAATTCAGGTCTCTTTTTTTGGATTAGGTTCTTCCTGGCACAATTAGATCCAGTGCGGTGGCTATTTTTATGTCAACATGACACAAGATAGAGTCCTTTTAGAAGAGAGAACCTCAATTGAGAAATTGCCCTTACCAGACTGACCTGTGGGCAAGCCTGCGGTACTTTGATTGATGATCGATAGGAGAGGCCCTAGCTCACCCTGCTTGGTGCCTCCCCTGGGCAGGTGGTCCTGGGTGCCATAAGAAAGCAGGCTGAGAAGCATTTGAGGATTAATTAAGTCAAAAGCAGCCTTAGGTCAGGAGTCAGGCTGCAGGCTTTAAAATGAAATAATAAACCCTTTCCTTCCCAAGTTGCTTCAGGTTAGAGTACTTTGTCATAGCAATAGAAACCTCAGCCACATTATCTGGTAACCTTATGCCAAAAGCATGAGAGAATGGGAAGTTGTTCTAAAATCTCTCTTTCACAGATGTTACCCAGATTCATGAGCATCTTCAGAAAGATCTTTCTTATGTGGGTCAAAACAAGAGCACTCAAGACCTTGATATACAGCTACAGCTCCCACTTAGCACTCCAACACAGTTATCTGAATCACAGTTACGACTACTGTTTAGGGTCAACAGAGTCAGCCCATGTAATAAAGAGGCTACAGAATTCTGGTTATTTGACCTCTCTGTTCTCTAATTGTTAAAAAGAATCTAGAGGCAGACAGAAGTGGCACAAACTTTACCCAGCAGGAACCCAGCATTTGCAGACGCTAACTACAGATTCTGTCCCTCAAGTGAGATGCCCGTTATAGCTCAGCCAAAAGCCATTTTTAGTATCCTCCTCTTCAAAGCTGCCTCACTGAGCTGGTTAAGTGCTGGGATATGAGGAACTGACCATGCTAAGATGGACTTCTGTGTTAAATCTTTCAGAGCTGGTAAATTTAGAACAAACGAAAGAGCCATGTTATGCTTGTACTCCTTATCAAACCAGCTTCAGGGTAAAACGTTAACGCCGGAGTTGGGTTTTGCTGGAGGGCTGAACTATTTAATTGTTAGCTATTCCGAGTTCCACCGTGAAATAGAAGTAACAGAATTATCTGCCTCTCAGTGTAAGACCATCTTCCCTGAAGGTCAGAGGGCGTTTGCAGCTTTGTGCTTATTTGCTGGCTGTTCTGGGATTTGTCCAGAGTGCACTGCTTTTGAGAAGTCTGCCATACAAGTACATTCTACACAGTTGTAAATAGTAGGCTGTGTATATGCTTCCCCATAAAGTGTCAAACTTGAGCCATACTCCTTTAGCTCTAGCCTGGAAACTATAGCTATGGGAATACAGGGCCATATTCTGAGCTGAGCTTTGGCCTAGACCTACTTGGGCAAGTTATAACTTCTTAGTGCCGCACTTTGCCCATCTGTATGGTAGAGTAGTAGCGAGCCTCCATCACAGTGTTGCTGAGAGACAGAGTCAGCCTGGCCCAGAGTTAAGGGCAGAGACAAGGGTAACCACTCTTGTTCTCACTCAGTGGTGAGATGGAAAGAAATGACTCGAAATTTCCACCGACAGGTATTTTATATCTTTAAAAAATAACTGTCGGAATCGACAGTTTGAAATTGATGGTGATCTTAAATAAAATTCATGAAGCCTGCCGTGAAATAACACCAGCCATCAGTGTGTTTTTGAAACAGTGAATTCAAAACGATGAAAACCTTTTTACTCCAACAAAGAACTTGGCCTCCTCTGGAAGCTTGCTATGTGTCAGGCATATGTAATGGCATTGAGCCTCGCTTCACCCTGGCACTGCCATCTGCATACTGTAAAAGAGGCAGAAGCTCCAAGGAGCAATAGCTTCAGTAAGCAAAAAAAGAAGCAAATCGGACATCTCCGAACTCCCTCTCCGACCAATCCCCAACAGTATCCCTTCTGTCTTGCTTTAAGCCTTGGCTTCCTTTTTGGCTTTTCTGATACTGCCCTTGGTATCCTAATAGAGCCTTCTGGACACAAAGGGATTTGGCAGGAACTGTGGCAACATGTGGTTGTCTGGTATGGATTTTTTTCCAACAGTAGCTAAGCATGGGACCCTCTTGTCCAACTGTCAATGTCCTGTGACTCACTTTGTGGTCCTACACTGTTGGAAAGGCTGGAGAAACTGTTAGAAGATTTACAGTAAGATTGTGAACACACATGCATATGTTCCCTCAACCCATGTCTCTGCGTTCTCTGCTCCAATGGTCAACATTTATATTTACGAGTTTTACCGCACAGTGCTGTCATTATTGCAGAGTTATTGGAACAAGGCAACACATGCCCTTGGATTGGAGGGGAGACTGAAGTCTCTAGGTTGATTCCTGACCACTGTTTGACAGTGAACTTGACAAAACAACATAGGTCTGAAGTCAATGTTACAGGGGGTGGGGCGGGGTTACGGGACCGTGTTGTACTTTTCTATCTACTGCTGTGAAATGACACCAAGGCAACGCTTCTAATGAAAATAATGTGATTGGGTGCTTGCTTAGAGTTTCAGAGGGTTAGTTCCTTCTCATCATGACAGAACACAGATAGGCATGGTGCTAGAGAAGTAACTGAGAGCTACATTCTGATCTGTAGGCAGCGGGCAGAGAGAACATCAGACACCGCGCCTGCATGGGCTCAACCCGAGGGACATACCTCCTCCAACAAGTGCATGCCTACCCCCAACAAGATCACATTTCCTAGTCCTTCCAAAAAAAGTTCAACAACTAAGGACTGAGTAGACAAATATATGAGCCTATGAGGGCCATTCTCATTTAAACCACTACAAATGGGGTCTTGTTATGGATTCCTGAATGGATTGTTACTTATCAAACAGGCCAGGATGGCTTCACAATCATGGCAACACCCTACCCAGCTTCTAAAATTGAATAGCCCATGAGCTTGGGCAGTTCACCTCACCTTTTAAACCTTGTTTCTCCTTGGATAACAGAGTGGCCACACCAGTGTTATAGGGTATCTTAGTTAGGGTTTATATTACTGTGATAAATCACTAGGAATTAAAGCAACTTGGTGGGAGGGGTGTGAAAGGATTTATTTCACCTTACAGATTGTAGTCCATTACCCAGAGAAGTCTGAGAAGGAACTCAAACCAGGATCCCAGAGGTAGGAACTGAAACAAAAACCATGTAGGAGCGCTGCTTCCTGACTCTTCCTCATGGCTCGCTTACCTTGCTTTCTTATAGCAGCCAGGACCACCAGCCCAGGGGTGGTGCATCCCACAATGATGTAGTCCCTCTTATATGAATCAGTAAACATGAAAATGTACCGTAGGCTTGCCCACAGGCCCATCTGGTGGGGCCATTTTCTCATTTGATATTCTCTTTTCTTAAATTACTGTAGCCTGTGTCAAGTTAACATAATCAAGCCAGCACATAGGGTTCCTTAAATGATCACTGAGATAATGTGGGCCCCTTGCATGGCACTCCTGATAGCTAGTACCAAGCAAGCGGTGAGTCCTGGGGTACACAGATTTAACTAGAAACACAAGTATTCAGAAGCTAAACCCCACCTGCAGCATGCAGTGGCATCTCAGATCTAACTCCTCAGGAAGAAGCCTCTAGAATTTTGCATTTTGAAACTGAGTCGCACCTTCAGTGTCAGTTTATCCACCTGGAGAGCAAATTACTATCTCCAATTTAACTCAACTTCATGCCCCAGCTCTGAAAACAGGTATGGCTTCCAACATCCAATGTGAAGAAAAAGACCAAAAATTGGTCTCTTCTGCTCCCACGGCATTTACCTGATAATTTCATCCTAGAAATTCTATCCTGCACTGTGTGACCTTTTTATCCAACCTTAGTTTTGTTTATTTTGTTTGTTTGTTTGTTTTTTTATATAATGAACCTAACATTTTAGAGCAGCTTTATGTTTAGAGCAAAACTAAGCAGAGAGTTCAAGTGTGTCCCACTCTATGTGCGTGGCCTTCCACCATCATCAACGTTCCCCGCCAGAATGGCATGTCTGTGAAAGTTAATGAGCTTATGCCACACACAGCATCTCACTGAAGGCCATAGTATACACTAAGGCTTTGGTTTAATGCAGCACAGTCTATGAGTTCAGTAGACTTCCGCCATGTGTATTTAACTGCTATATCTTAGGGTAGCCGGGTTGCCCTGCTCAAAATTCCTACCCCGCCTATCTCTGGTAACAATCTCCATAGTTTTGCTTTTCTGGGCAGATGCCACTCCTTATTTCCAGCTCTGCTTGGCATATTTCTCCTGGCTCTGGCACCTCTACCATCCATTGCAAATCAAGCTTCACTTTCACACTTACACACAATGACGCCCTTAGGGCCTCCATGCCTGGGTTCCTTTGCCATGACCCTGAACTCCGTGGTTCTCTGGGACTGTACAGGAAGATTCCACAACCTTATTACATGTGTGTATCCTCCATGAGTCTAAAGCTAGCAGTGGACAGCACTGATGATTCATCTGACAGCCTGGGCAAGCCCTGGTCCTCTTGATCACATTTCCAGAAGTTCTCATCTGTTGTTCCTTTGTAGGTGTTCTTCTCATTTCACAAACTAGAAGCTCAGCTGGCTGAGGGTCTTGCCGTGAAGCCACTCCTTCCATTGCTTCAGTGTGAACCAGGCCTCTTGTTTGTCTATTCATTATAAGCCTTGGCTCCAAAAATAAATGTATTTGAGTCATTATTCTCTTCACACTGTACTTCCAAAGTTCTTTCTGCCAAAATTCTTCTATTTATCTTAGACCTTCATAAGAGTGAATATTAATAACTAACTATACAGCAGAGTTAACATTAGGCTTTCTTGGAATCTCCTCCAACAAAATTTAGTCCACTACATTTTTTTTAGCATCAAGGTCAGGCAAATTCTTAGGACAAAGACAGAAAGCAGACACATCCTTTGATAATATATGACTAGAATAGTGTCTAGCTCATTTGCTAATATTGGTCTCCCCTGAAACTTCTTGAACTAAACTTCCATGATTCCACATAGATTGCTGCCCAAGTTCCTAGCAATCTATTGAGCTCTGTTTAAAACATCCAACTTCTTTTCTACTACAAGACTTTCCAGTCTTCCATATTCCTCTAAAAAACAACATGTTCAAGTTCTTCACAGAAACAGCCCATTTCCTGGAACTGGCTTCTGTATTAGTTACTTTTCTATTGCTGTGATAAGACAACACAACCAAAGCAACTTATAAAGAAATAATGTATTCTGGGCTTACAGTTCTAGAGGGCTGGAGTCCATGAAAGCACAGTAGAGGTATGAGATAGAGAGAGCTAACTCAAGGTGTCATGATCTTTTGAAACCATGAAACCTATCCCCAGGGACATACTTCTTCCAGCAGGGACACACCTCCTAGTCCTCCCCAAACAGATACCAACTGGGGATCAAGTATTGTAGAAGACATCTCACTCCAACCACCACAGTGCTTACTCCTCCTTACATAATATCTGTTGACTTGTTTGTCTCTCCCACTGTATTAAGGCAATGCCAACCCTCAGGGCTCAACTATGCCTGGCTGAGAATTTAGTTAATGAATAAATCATAAAAATGGCTTTCATCCTTCTGCTAACATTAGAAACTGATGACTAGAGATCCAAGAAGGGGGCAAGGGAGATCTTAGTTGTTGTTTTTCTTATTTGAACATGCCAAGCTCCACACAGTACGCCACATGGCTATCTAATCTGGCCAGCCTAACTGGCTGGAGGTAGGTGCCACTTTAACAGTTAGCGTAGGGAGTGTATAAGAAATAGAGCCAATACATGCAGGTAAGAAGGTGAGGCTCTGAGACCTTATCCATGGTCACACAGCTAAGCCTCAAATTCAGGCCCTTCAGATGCCCAAGCTGAAGTTCTTTAACTGGTTTAGAATTAGAGGAAATATAATGGTCATTCATTCTACTCCTTGGATGCGGAACGCAGTTGGTAAATTTACCTGCCATGATGCTCACTGTTACCTGTTTAACATCATGCAGCACCTACCTATAGCTGGCTATATGCTTTAGGGTGTTAACCTGGCTGTTCTCAGAAACTTGTCTCCTCAAGACTCCCCTGATTGGCATCTGGGCTTTGAAAAAATTGTGAAGGGATGAAACAGCAGCCAGAAAAAAAAAGGGGGGGGGGGCTAGCTGCAGCAGAGGGTGAATAAGCCAGGCTCTAGCTCCCACACAGTATAAAATATTCTCTTTCAACAGTGCACAGAAATTTCAGGGTTTTTCGTTGTCGTTGCTCTTGCTCTTGCCATGACTCAGTAATAGGGTAGGAACCCAGGATGTCAGCCCTTCCTAGTGTAGTGGGTAGATTTCCATAATAGAATGCAGTCTCCGTAGCACATCTGTAATCCTGTGAGAATGATAACCGCATTGCCAGGCCAAGCTGATGTTTGATTACAAATCGCAGGAGTACTACAGCATTTCTACCAGGGACGTTGTGGAGAGTCGATCCAGCACAACTTGAGGCTGCTGCCTTCCTCCCTTAGGGAACAATGTGTCTGCACTGGATTATCTCTGTCCCAAGCTTAACCCTTATTACCCACTTCACCGTTTACAAACATGTATTTATGCCAAGGAAGAAATGTAGCTCCTCTAGGCATCTCGACTTTCCCAGCCAGGTCTGCATCCAAAAGCCGGCTGCCTCTGAGCATCTGAGGATGAATTCGGGGCTTTGTCAGAGCATGTTTTCTGCTTTGTCATATATATAACTGGCAAGTCCAGCCAGCAAGACGTTCCAGGAGGAACCCTTCACTGTGCCTGGAATGCAGAAAGACCAGTTTCTCGGATTTCTCTTCTCACCCTCCCCCAAGCCCCCACTCTCCATAGCTGCCCTTCCTTTCCCATTCGTTCCAAAGTTACATGCAGACGATAATTATGTGTATTTCCTTTCATGTTGTTTAGAATCATACAGCATTTTCTGCATTGAGAATAGGTGCAGTTCATTCCCGTTTCCTTTTCTTCTCCATTGTAACCCAAGCTGCTGCCTTGTTCTTCCTCATCGATTCCTACCCGACCCACAACAATCACAATGGAAATACAATAACTCGAACCTGACATCCATTTAAATCACCTGCTAAGGTGCTGATAGGCAGTGATGACTTCTTAGCACAGCAGTTAGTGGCGAATTGTATCGGTACTGCAACATGCTCTTTCTGGAATGGGCTGTGCTTCGCTGCATCAACAATTCAACGGCACTGTAAGAAGTTGGTAGAGATGAGCACACTGAATGTCACCAAACATCTTTCTCTGTGTTCAAATCTTCATAGTGCCAGCTCATTCTTTTGTCCTTCCTATGAACTCGTATTTTTTTTTCTTAATCCTTTAAAAGATTAAGGTTTTAATATATGTGTATGATTCATTTATAGGGAAGGCAGAATTTATAGAAGTGAGGTGGCTTTTCCAAGGTCTCATTGCTGGCCAATGGTGGTGGATATAGCAACTGTGCTGCCCCAAAGAGATGTGTGGTGAAGAGTCAGTAGGTATCTGGCAGGCTCATCTGAGAGCTGATGACGGGAAGGGACTTTCTTCCTTTGACTAGCTGAGAATGTAAAGAAACGAGAATATTACAGCCAGTGGGGTGGGCTTTTATTTTTTATTTTTTGTCCTTTTTTAACTAATGGGCTTTTTCTTGTTTGCTGTAATTTAAAGATGGTCTATAGAGTAGAAGACTTCATCGAGGCATTTCCTGTGCACACCTTGGTATTCTCTTCTTCTGCTCTCCTATCTCTGCCCCACCATTGCTCATCATCTTCCTCCCCTAGCTACCCCTTCTGCTTTCATGCCGCATGCATTATGTGATGCTTTGGGTATGCTTGGTCCAAGGAGTGGCACTATTTAGAGGTGTGGCCTTTTGGGAGTAGGTGTGGCCTTGTTGAAGGAAGTGTGTCATGGGGGTGGGGAGTGGGCTTTGGGACCCTTATCCTAGCTACCTGGACGTCACTCTTCTTCTAGCTGCCTTTGGAACAAGAGGTGAAACTCTCAGCTATTCCAGCCCCATATCTGCCTGGACCAAGCCATGCTCCCACCATGATGAAAATGGACTGAACCTCTGAACCTGTAAGCCAGCCCCAGTTAAATGTTGTCTTTTATAAGAGTTACCTTGGTCATGGTGTCTGTTCACAGTGGTAAAACCCTAAGACCCATTCCATTCCATTCTCCTGTCTTTTCTTTCTCCCTGCCTTAAAATCTTTTCTTCTCTAGGGTTGGAGAGGTAGCTCAGTGGTTATGAGCCCTGGATGCTTTTGCACAGCACCCAAGTTTGGGTTCCCAGGACCCAGAAGGAAACTTACCCCAATCATTTACTCTACTTCCAGGGGATCCAGTGTCCTCTTCTGGTATTAGAAAGCATGGAATGCAGATACACACATGCTAACAGACACTAATACCCATCAAAAAAATCTCTTTCTAAAAATCCTCACTTTACCCCAGCCGCATGCACATATAAATTAAAATCTAGAATCCACATATGAGAGAAAATAATATTCATCTCTCTGTGTCTTGTTTACTCTACTCAGCAATGTCCAGTTTCATCCCTTTTATATGTCCTGGTTTTATTTTTCTTTCACGCTGTATAAGGTTCCATTGTCTATCTGTACCACACTCCCCTTGCTCACTCACCTGTCACTGGTCATCTGGACTGCTCTCATTTTGAGTTATACTGCTGGGTCATGTAGTAGGTTCAGCAGTCCGCCAGTAGGGGGAGGCTGCTTGTTTAAGTGTGGGTTCATGCCACACTGGGCCTCTAACTTCAGGGTCCCTGGTCAGGTCTGCACAGTCATTGTCTCTCTTTGTCCCACTGTTTGTCATAGTCACTGTTTTGTTGCTGTGAAGAGACATCATGATGGAAGAAACGCTTATAAAAGAAAGCCTTTCATTGGGGTCTTGCTTACAATTTCAGAAGCTTTGCCCATTATCATCATGGTGGGGAGCCTGATGTCAGGCATGGCAGGCATAGAACTGAAGAAGTAGTTGAGAGTTGCATCCTGATCCATAGGCAGGGGAGAGGAGGGTAGGCCTGGTGTGGGTTTCTTAAAACCTCAAAGTCCATTCCCAGAAACACACTTCCTCCTACAAGGCCACATTTTGGCTAAGCATCCAAATATATGAGTCTATAGGAGTCACTCTTATTCAAACCATCAATGTGTTCTTGCAGCACCTGTGTCCAGCAGGGGACAGCACCTCCCTGGCAGCTTCTGTTTCTGCCATTTTGTGTGAGCAGTGGGGTTGCAGCTAAGCAGAATTTGGTGTACCACTCTCTTATCTTCCTGAGAAAAATCCCATCTAGGTTTATTTCTTTTTCTTTTAGCTTATTCTTTTAAAAATCTTTACTCTTTTACAGACTGCACACATGTAGCTTCTACTCAGTCTTATCTAGATGCCCCTCATGCTTTGGCATTGTATACTAGTGGTTGATTATTTATTATAGGAAGCATCCCAGCTACCCTGTCGGATATGTGAAATTTTACAATCTATGCTTCTTTTGTTAGCCTACTTCCTATGGCTTTTCAACTTGCCATATTGTTACAGTAGAAATAATCTCATGGATCAACACTGAGCAGAAGTCAGTGGTGACTCTCTAGGGGTAGTGCTCACCCTAAAAGCTTTTGAAATGCCAATTGATGAGTCTCAAATAGGTCTGAGGCAGAGGCTAAGGGTAGGTGTCTAAGGTTTTTTACTGCTGTGAACAGATACCATGACCCAGGCAACTCTTATAAAGGACAACATTTAACAGTGGCTGGCTTACATGTTCAGAGGTTCAGTCCATTATCATCAAGGTGGAAACATGGCCAAGTTCAAGTGCAGGCAGACATGATACAGGAGGACCTGAGAGTTCTACATCTTCATCCTATGGTCCTTAGAAGACTGACTTGAAGGCTGAGGATCTTAAAGCCCAAGCCCACAGTGACACACCTACTCCAATAAGGCCACACCTCCTAAGAATGTCACTCCCTTGGCCTTGCATATTCAAACCACCACAGTAGGGCTCTGTCATCTGTTCTAATGAACTGTCCTGGTGACTCTGATATGAGTGCATGGGAATGAAGAAACAGTAACACTGTCAAAATTAAGGAAGGGGACAGTGTCAAACTGCAGGGAGAAGCTGCTGGGCATTCTTCCCCTGCTTGCCATTTAGGAAAAAGAATGCCTCCAACAGCAATGCTCCAATGGTTAAAAACAGGACTGGTTTACAAATATGCAGAGAGCATGCTCTAAAAATTGTCTCATGAATAAGAAATTGGAAAGACAATAAGGCTTGTTCAAGGAAAATTAGAAGTAGATGTCATTATATAGTGGATAGAAGAATACTGAAATAAGATTAAGTGAGTAACAAATTTGATTCATATCCTAGAGGGAAATGAAATGCTAGCTACAAGTCGTTTGTTTCTCTCCTCAAAAATAACTGGCAATCCATCCATCAATCATCTCTACATTAATATCTAACTTTACTGAGTCTTAACCCTAAATCAATATCAAGCAATAAAATAATATTGTATACCTGAAATTAAGGATCTGTATAATTAAATAAATCTTAAGCAGGTTTATTAAACAATACTACATTGTAACTAAAAGAACATGCAGTAATATTTGTTGCCATATTTCTTAAGTTTGGTGTGTGTGTGTGTGTGTGTGTGTGTGTGTGTGTGTTTGTGTGTGTATGTTACTGAGGGCTGAACATATGGTTGACATATGCTAGGCACATACTCTACTACTGAACTATTTTGAGACAGGGTCTTACTAAGTTGCCTGTGTTGGACTTGAACTCATTCTGTAGGCTCAGGCAGGCCATGACCTTGTATACCTGTATACAATTTCTACTTATATACCTTGTAATCTACTTGTATACCTTGTAATCCTCCTGCCCCACCCCCCTGACTAGCTGGATATTTAGGCCACTTCCACCAGGCCTTTGCAGAACTTTTTTTTTTCCTTAACAAACCTTCATTTTCAAAAGGAAACTGTAATTAGTGTTCATAAAGAAACTTTGTTAACTCTAGCCTAAATAAAGCATGCCGAAGGATGACACAAACCACTAGTTCATTTTCACAATCCAAAGGCATTCTATTGACGGTTTGATGCAGCTAGCTCTATTCACTTTCTCTACTGTTCCCAGGGAAGCACTCTGACTTGACAGGAAAGCCCACTACTCAACTTCTGAGAGCAAAATTAACAGTCTAGTCTCCGGTGCACATGCCTTTACCAGGTACTTCCACACTCAGCTCCCCACTGCGTTCTCAGAGAAAATGTCAGCAGATTTGCTAGCTTGCATAACCTTAACTTAAAAGCCAAGCCACTTCCCCATCAATATTTAAAGGACTTGAGGTAAAGGACTTGAGGGAGAGGGAGAGAATGAAAGCTGTGTCTAGAAGTCAGACCAAAGTGGTTGAGATCACAATAGTCTCAGTAGGAGGGAACAGTCTGAGGAGTTTTACACCAAGAAGACTTTTCTTCCTGCTTTTCCCTTGTTGTTCCAGAATCTTCTATCCTTTGAGATTGTTATGCTTCAACCCTGGGAGAGGGTAGGTACAACCCATAAAAAGAAATCGGCTCTCTCCTTTTAGTTGCAAAGTAGACTTCCATATGTGGATAAGAAAAGAAGATTGCCTTGTAGCCCAATGCAAATTCTGGTGAAATCAGATTCCACTTCCAGATTTACTTTGCATGCCAAGAGTCAATATTTATAAAGTCCTGATTCAATGTTCCTTCCTTCATTCATGATACAAGCATTCACTAGGAATCTATAATGGATCTATAATGGAATAGACACTGGATATACAGAAGCCACCAGAGCAAGGTGTTCTCATGGATTCAAGTTCTGACAGATAGAACTAACAGTAAGTATATAGGCAGATAAACAAATAATTACCAGATGAAGACAAACTCCATGGGAGGGTGGGGGGCAAAATTATAAAAAAAGAGAGAGGAGACAGGCAGATTCCAGAAAATTTATATAGAGAGGAGTAGTAATTCTATGTAATCGTGAAAGAATAAAGGTGTGTGTGGCAACTGGTCAGACCTGAAGCAGTGTAGGGAAAGCCATGCAGGCACCTAGATTCCCAGAACAGGGACCTGAACAGGCCTGAAGTGGAAGAGGCTTAAGCTGCAGAGGGAACACACAGAGCTGCCCAGGCTGTGTTAGGTGTTTTTTCATTGCCATAACAGAGACCCCGTGGGAACAACAGGGAAAGAGAAACTTGGTTTGTATTTTGCCCTCAGAGAGTCTCAGTCCATCATGATGAGTTTCTGCCAGGGAAGAATCTTGAAGACTTCTCCCATGGCCGTGGTCCAAGCGGCAAAGAAAGCAGATCAGAGACAATGATGGACATAACCACCACAGGCCCACTTACAGTAACCTGCTCTCACTAGCCAGGCCCACACTCCCGTCCTTGAAACTAATCCTGTGAAATGATGAGCGAGGAATACAAGCATGAGCCTGTTGGGGGCGTTCTCGATGAAATCCACAACATGGGATCATGCCAGAACTTTATGTGTTACTAACAGTGAAGGAGGATCCGGAGGTGGGGGCACTTTGTAGAGCAAGAGGTGATTTCATGTAACTTGCTTATAAATGGCTCCGGGTGGCTCCTGGGTATATATTGACTCTCGAGAACTAGGAAGCAGAGAGACCAGAGAGAGCAATGATACAGGGAAAGGTGCTGGTGGCTCAGGCCACCATGATAAGAACAGAGGGCTGAGGACTACAGGCTGCTGAAGGTTTCATAGGTGATGAACATGTAGTGACACCAAAGAGAGAGTCATGGTTAGTGGACAGGAAGGAACAACTGGAGGAGATGTGCTTTGAGTTGACATACTGAGTCCACAAGACACGGTCCAAGCCCGTCCACCTTTGTTTCAGGCTGAGCTCCCAGCATCAGAGGAAGGTGCAGCCCAATGACTTAGTGAAGGGGAATTCTGAAACATAGATTTACTTTATCTCTCAGGCATAAACATGGGGCTCACGGAAACATGCTGCATCCTTCATGGCTTCAGAAGGATGAAGGGCGTACACCAGGCTAACAAGTGAGCTGGGGATAATGGGCTAGAGAACTACTTCTTCCAAACTTACTACTCTGCATGTGGAAAGCCAAATGTTTTCATCACCCTGAGAGGGAGAAATGGTCTTCAGAATCTAACTAGGAGGATCAGTGGTTAGGGTCAAGAAGATGCTCTATGAAGATATGCTTACCAGTTCCTAGGTAGGGCCAAAGAGGCTGGAATTGTCAGGTATGTAAGGATTGGCTTCTAATACCTAAGACTCTACAGTTTGAAATATACCCTCTGGGTATACTTGTAGATATACCTTTGAGTGTACTACAGGTATCAGGAACACAACCCTCTCTTCCCAGAAGAATTTACATAACAGAGTCTTGTAAATGGCTGTAAGAAACACCAGAAAACCAGTTCTAGACAAAAAATCTCTATCAGGGATGAGTTGAAAGAGGGGGGTGCAATTATATTTCTAGTATCCGGAGCTCAGTGAAGAAACTCAAATGCCTAGGGTTATCTGTAACCATGGAGCCCTTCCCTCTGCCTGTTCTTAATGTTTGCATCTTCTCTCAAGGAAGACATGTTCATATACATATGCTGACAAACACTGAAGTTAGGTTTAAAACTATTAATATCTTCCAACTTTATTTGTGGTAGGTAGGAGTAGCCAGGACTTAGTTTCCCCTCCCCTCTCCCACACAAACACCCATCTTCTCTCCAAGTATCTGAGTTTCCATCTGGGAAATGAAGGGCTCAGGGTAGGCAGTCAAATTCTTTGACCATAACCCAATAGACTTGGCATTGCCGTGTAAGCTCTGCCAGCCATACTGGCCCTGTTTCCACCACTCACGGAGTGTCTGGTGACACAGCGCCTGCCTTGCTCAGCACCAAATAATTCTCAACTCATCAGGGCATGCTATTTGGAGATTGTACCACAGACCAAGGCCACTGGAGGACCTTGCTGGAGATAGAGAGCTTAACTGACCATGGACTGAACCCCATTGGGAATCACATCAAGATAGAAACTACGATCAGTTTATTTTGTCAGTCTAACTGCAATGACTTCTCTTTTGTTTAGTCCGTGGAGAAGGCAGGGAGACAAACAATTTGGATTCTTCATTCCTCAGCCATCTCTCCAAGCTACTCTAAAGCATTAAAAATGGGAGCTGAATCTGTTCAGAGGCTAAAGAAAGCCCACCCCAGTGGTGGCAAATGTAGTCTCTGTTGTTTTAGCGTGCATGAATATTATCTACCCAGGCATCAGAAGGACCTGATAAGGACTCCCCATTCTTAGTTGTCACTCAAGAGGAGGACAGACATTGAAGCTACTTCATTCAGTAGTACCCCAGTATCCATAAAGGAACTGGGTTCTGCAGTTGCTGCTTCCTCTTCCCCAGGAGATGGACCACTCAGACCCACAGCCATTCTAATGCTAGGAAGGAAAGAATGTATGTAGACAAACGACCAATTGGGCACAAGCTTTCTGAAGAGACAGAATGATGAATTCATGTTTTGGCAGGCAGGGAGAGAGAGGAGCTGAGAGATCTACATCTCAATCTCAAGCAGAAGGGGATCATGAGCCACACTGAGCATAATTTGAGCATAACCTCAAAATTTGTCCCCCCCGACAGTGACACACTTCCTCCAACAAGACCAGAGGTATGGTTTCATAGTAGACTTCTTGCCTAGTACCCATGTAGTGCTGGGTTCAATTCTCACTATCGGAAAACACTTAGGAAACGGTGTTTCTTTTGGCTCATAGTTTTGGGCCTCTCTTCTACCCAAGTGGAGCAAGCATGGTTAGAGGACTCTTCCTGCTCATGTTGGCAGTCCAACAAAGCTGAAAAGTAACACTGGGCCAAGCATTCAAATACATGAGTCTATGGAGGCCATACTTACTCAAAGCACCACACCCATATACTAGAGTACACGCACCTGCAGACTTTTTCCTAAAGTATTGTGGTTGCATCAGCTGTGTGACCTTGATGAAATGATTTCTGTCCCCTTGGTGTCACTGTTTCTGTAAACGGACCACAGGTGACTATGAGAGCCTTCTTTCTGCTACTGTCATTCAGGAAGATCAGGTGTCACACCTACATCCTGGCTGAGCTTTGCAGGTGTGATGAGTCCCACGGTGGGAGCACTGTGGGGACACAAGGGCCACTTGAGAAGTCATGAGCTGAGAAGCCAATTAGTGGAGTTATTGTGGAGTGCTTCCTGCTTAGTGGTATCTTTCCTCTTGTTAGTTAGCTTTTTTCCCCAAAATGTTATGGTTTGCAAGTCTCAGAGGGTTTTGTATTTTCTGCCAATTGCACAACCTGCTTATGCAAACAATTTGCTACAATCCAGGAACAGTCTTCTTACTTTGTAACGATAAATGCCTAAAGCTACTACAAACTTTTTATGAGTTTTTAACAAAATAGTTGTATGGCTAAACTTTGAAAAGAAACTACTAAAATGTGAAGTCCTTAATCAGGTTCATATAGAACCCCAGGGGCCTCTAGAACACACACACAAACACACACATGTACATGCACACTCACACACATTGTTAGTTTCAGTATTTGGGTACTAAGGTTACTGAAATCAGATTTTAAGAAGTATTTAAATCAATTCTGATGCTATCACGGTAAAATGATAGTACACTTTCATTCTTGCAATCTCTGGGGGTGGGGTGGGGGACACAATATGAGTCTGTATAAAGAAAAGACAAAACAAAACCCTCTGGGATTCCAGAAGCTGTGGACGCAGTGGAAAGGAACCCGGGTCAGAAGACCTGGGTTCAGGAGTCGTCTCCATCTCCTGGCTATGGAACCTTGAGTTTGTCTTCAGAGCCTTAATATCTTCATGAACAAAGTGAAGGTGAAAATCTTGTATTCTGGGACATGAAATGGATTTAAAAAGTTGTCATATGAAAGCTAACACTAAAAATTCTAAAGCACTAAAGTTGACATTATTGTAAAGAACTAATTTTTGTCTATAGCAACATAACCAATATTGTTATTTTCATTGTTATTATATAATACAAATGCTTTTTTGCTTTCGTTCATATTATTTTAAAACAGTGCTGTAAGCCAGACATGGTGGCACATGCCTTTAATCACAGCACTCGGGAGGCANAGGCAGGTGGATTTCTGAGTTCGAGACCAGCCTGGTCTACAAAGTGAGTTCCAGGACAGCCAGGGCTACACAGAGAAACCCTATCTCAAAACAAACAAACAAACAAACAAACAAAACAGTGCTGTAAAATCCATGAAAACATAGATGCCCAATAAGAATCTATAAGAATCACTGACATAATGAGAGAAATACTCTCATTAGATATTTTATTATTATCTTATAAAGATGGTGTTTAAGGTTTTAGTATTAAAATATTTCTCCTTCTTTACCTTTAAAAGGCATCTTTTTATTAAATCTTTCAGGAACAAGACTTGTATGATTTAAAAAGAAGCAGAAATGGGTTCAATACAGCCTTTAGCCAGATACAAGTACACAGCTTTATCAGAACCTAAAACATCTCAATGCTCTCACCTCGACTTGCACATACACTAACGTTACTCTTTATTTACCCACAAATACTTAATACTTAGGATGTAATACTTAAGGATGGAACTCAGAATAGCGACTATCAGTTCTATAGAAAAGAGGATTCCATTCTATTCCATCCAACTGATGACTTGGCATCAATCAAACCATCAGTTGGACGGAAGAGAATGGAATCCTCTTTTCTGGCTTTCTGCTTCTTATATGGTTCAGATGAACCTATATTGGAATACAAGGGAGACAATCAAGCTCTTTTTGGTGACAGTAACATCAACATTATGAGTACCATTCCTAGGTAAATTAATATTAAGAATAAAGACAATGAACACCTGCTAATCATTTAATTGGCAATATGCTGAGTGAATAAGGATTGATTATGTATTAGGTACTGATCCAAGACCCTTATTTACACATTTCAGATAAACTTCATAACAACCATTGAGATTGGTGATATTATTCCAAATATTTAGATGAGGAAGTTGCAATTCAGAAACATGAATTTTACTAAATCTGTGTGCCATCCTTGGGGGATGGCCAACTTTGGGTGATGTTACATGCTATTTTTCTGCTTATTACCCCTATCTGTCTCATTAAACAGTCTTCTACCTCTCCATGCAGTTGCCTAATTATCAGATTCTGTCTCTCTTCAATGACCCTGTGATGCCTTTACACGCAGGTGCTCGATAAAGTTGTGTTTACAACTTAACAAACCTTTCCTCACTTTCCAATAAGATATCTCTTTGTTTTAATAATGTAGCTCAGTACAATATTGTTTTCACATATTATTTCTGCCATTTGGTTGCTAGATCTCAATTAAATCTGTGTAAATATTCTTAACTAACAAGTAGTCATGTCAATTCATTAATGATGCTGAATCTTAGACATGACTTTATTTCTGTGATTTGATCAATCTCCTTTCTACCACAAGCTAATCTAATTGACTATTGGCTTCAGGCTCCCGCCACAGCACTTTTTGTTATTGCTGCTTGGCTGCTGTTACTTCAGGTGATCACAGGGGCTTGGGAGCACCTGACTGAGGAAACAGAAGTTCAATGGGCAGCATGAAGGTCAATAACAAGTTCAGAGGTCCCCTGTGGTCCTCTACAGGCTCAATCTCCTTGGGCCAAACTGATACAGAAACAAGAATAGCTGCGTGTGTCTACAAGTCCCAACCAGTCAGGAGCTTAGAGTCCCTTGATGATATTTAAATGGGAGCCAGAAAGTTGCCACCAGGTGGTGCCAAACCACAGCACAGTTGGATTGAATTGTATATGCCAAGGCTTGAAAGTGCCCCCACTCACCCCCACAGCTGGAAAAGGGCTGAACCGAGGGAATCTGTTGCCTAGTGCAGACAATCGGGAGATCCAGGTCCAGGTATTTAGGTTTTTATCTTCTGCTTTCCAAGCTTTTTTTTATGAGGTCTAAAGTAAGTCAGCGAAGTCAGCTCAAGCAGGCAGGAAACAGGGCCCAGCACGTAGGAGGCATTCTACAAATATTTATAACTGACCTGAAAAAGGACTAAGTCGACCCACAGTTTGCTCCTTACATCTTGACTCAGCTTCTGCTATTACCACTCTGGCTTTATTGAAAGCAGAGTGGTTTCTTCTCACTCATCCAGTCCAACAGAATAAGCCTAATTCATGGTGGGGGGGGGGGAGGGATGACCTGTAAATAACTGGAGGGCAGTCCTTTACCAATTCCCTTGCTTCTGCCACAGTGCACATAGCTAAGGACTGGTGTGAATTATTGACGAGAATATGCCCTATGCAGAGCTACCTGGAGACCAGAAAGGCATCATTTGTAGAAGAACGGAATTTGGATGACAGTTTTGCAGGTGTGCATCAAGGAAGGAAGGGCAACAGTGGGGGGCTGCCCAAAGAGAGGTTTCCGAAGAGTTGTTTCAGCTAAGCAGAGGGTGCAAAGAAAGGGAAGAGTCTTAGAAGTGAATAAGGCTCAAGGAACAGACAACAAGGAGAGCCTGGTACAATCATGAGGGATACTGGGATGAGGATCAGATTTTTTCAACAGATTTTAATGAAATGTACCAGAATAGATGATTTTACAGTTAGAGGATGAAATTTCCCCTTTAAGTAAGTACATGTGTTTGAACACTTCATCCTTGGTGCTCCCTCTCCCACAACGGCTTTGAACTTTGTTGTGGAACTTTGAGGAGCTGGGATTTTGAATGGGTCACTGGAGCATCTTGTGGGTTGGTTATGGTTGAGCCTTGATTCCAGCTTGAACTCTGCTTCCTGCCCCCATCCCCCACCCCCAATGTTACTTACCAGCTTCCTATGCCTCTCAACCTGGGCAGGAATGGTCCCATAGCCATGCTTCCCCCACTTGGGTAGAAAAGAGCCCCACACTATGAGCCTAAGTGTTTTCCGATAGTGAGAATTGAACCCAGTACCATATGGATACTAGGCAAGAAGTCTACTATGAAACTCGACCTCCAGCCTCCCTTGCATCATTTCCAGCTCGGTGATAAGAGGTAGTACAGTGAGTCACTAAATGTAAGAAATGTGGCTGGCATGTTGAAGACAGCTGAGCCTCTTATGTAAAACTGTTTTAGAAGAATCTGGGACAACAGCTAAGCAATGTATAAGGCCAGTGGGGTCTCAACCTTCCTAATGCCGCAACCCTGCACACCTTGTTGTGGTGAGCTCCACTCATAAAAGTATTTCATTGCTACTTCAAAACTGTAAGTTTGCTACTGTTATGGATGATAATGTAAATATCTGTGTTTCCTGATGGTCTTAGGCAGCCCCCATGAAAGGGTTGTTCGCCCCATCCCTGCCAAAGGGGTAACAATGCACAGGTTGATAGCCATGCAGTAGATAAATCAGTACCTTAAGCTTTGAGTCTACACTTAGATTCTGCTGCTGTGAACAGAAAATCTCTGTTTGAGGCAAGGCCCCAGTGTGTCTCTAGGATTCTCAGGTCCTCTGTTTCCAACAAAAGTCCTAATGTGTAGTCTGTGTAAACATTCTTATAAGTATATATTTACATATACAAAATGGGAACAGAAATGAAAGTGTTTGTGTAGAAGGCAGGATGGTTTCATGTGAGGTCGAAGAGAATTGAGAATAATCATTTTGCTCTATTGGTTCGTTTCATGTCAACTTGACACAAGTCACGTCATCTGGGCAGAAGGAAACAAAAGACAGAATATGCCTCCTTCTGAGTGGCCTGTCAGCAAGCCTGTGGGGCACTTTATTTATGATCCATGTGGGAGAGACCCACACACTGTGAACAGTGCCACCCCTCGCTGTATAAGAAAATAAAACCCGGGCAAGTTGCGTAAGTCCGGAAGAGGAAGGCAGGAAGCTGCATTCCTTTGTGGCCTCTGCTTCAGGTCTTGACTCCTGATTCCTACCTTCACTTCCCTCTATGATGAACTGTGCTTCTAGATATGTTAAGGGAAAACAATAAAGCAAAAAAAATAAAATAAAATAAAATAAAAGCACCTTTTCTCCTCAAGTTGCTTTTGGCCAGAGTTTGTATCAGAGCCACAGGAAGGAAGCTAGAACACACATACAAGTCCGAGAAATCCTTAGGAAGTGCCCACTGACTTGAAGGGCTAATTTACTGGAGACTTCACCATTTCTGATGCTTCCTGTGAAGAGGAGCACGGGAAGTGTAAGGGTGAGTGGGGTGTGGGGCAAAGCGAGTCCTAGATACCACAAATAGCTTCTGATGGGCTTCTGAGCCGCTGAGTTGTTCAAGCCCATGCTTGAGCAGTCTGATCTCCCTCTGTGCCCCTAAAGAGGATTATGGAGCTCAGAGACTGTTTTTCTTCTTTTAAATTAGCAGAACCCTATTCTACAGAGAAGCTCCACTGGCTTCCGATGTGGTCAGACCCAGGTTCCCCTAGGATTTAAATTACCGAGGAAAAGGATAAAAGGATGATTCTGGAGCACAGCTTTTCAATGCCTTAGAAAATGGGCTACCTTGAGATTCAAGAGGAGAATGGACCTGTAGAGATAGGAATCCCGCCAAGGATGCTTGGGTGCGGGAGAATAGGGGATGACTCCTGATGGTGAAGGCTGTGTGCTGCTTCTGTGTAGGGATTGGTAAGAGGAGGTCAGGGTATCTGAAAGCTACAGGAGCTGTTGGTTTGCTTTATTTTTTTCTTTTCTTGATCCATCTCACAAAGAGTAAAATTTGAAAATTTCAAAAGTAGGTCTTTTTCTTTTCTGCTGTTTTATGTTATACCCAAGTTTGATTTCCCCCCCCCACACTGTTCTTCCCGTTTATGAAAGGCTAAAAAAAAAATATCACTGAAGCAAATCAAAGACACTCTCACTCACTGCCAAAATTATCTCCTCAAAACCAATGGCTTAGAAAAGAAAAACCATAGTGTAAAGGTATGTAAAAGCAGAGGCCGGAGAGCTGCTTCATTTGGTAAGAGCACTGGCTGCTCTTCCAGAGAACCAAACTTTTATTTCTAGCATTTGCCTGGTTGCTAATAACATTCTGTAACTCCAGTTCCAGGGGATATAATGCTTTCTCCTGACCTCCGTGGGCACTGCATGCATGTGGTACACAGACACCTATTTCAGCAAAATCCCCATAGACATAACTGAAAGTAAACATACATTTTAAAAATATCTAGAAATGTAAATTGTCATCAATAGCAATATTACAGAACTGTGAGTGTTTGCTGCCTGGTAGCTTGTGTTCCTTCAGCATTCCCATATCCCACTAGATCTTATCGAGAACAGGCAAAGCACCATGAGAGAGAGATTCAGCAGAGACTAGACACAGGGGAAATTTAAGGATAGGTTATTTGAGGCAGGATATAATCAGTTAATAAATGAAGTATCAAATATGGAAAATGAAAATTTGGAAGTGGGAGAAACGAACAAGAGCTTACCCGATAAAGAACCAACCCTGGGAAGTAATTGAGACATGTGGGAGAAAGGCTGGCTTCAGAGTCACTGGGGAATGGATCAAATAACATTTAGGTCAGGCTACCTATGCTGAGAGGAGAGGCAGGGAGCAACAGAGTGAGGAAACTCTTGAGTCCGGAGTGAAAAGTGCTGTACATGTTTGTGCTGTGGGTAGGGGATGCAAAAGTGGCCAAATGGACTCTGCTGAGAAATATGGCAGAGCACAGAGCTCAGCAGTTAAGGGGAGAGTTGATCAGCTTTCTCAATGTTTTACAGATCCTCGCTGCGTGTCAGACATCTGTAGTCTTCCAAGGATGTAGGAAGGCTTTCTTTTCCTCATACCATCTGTGGAAGCACTTCCTGTTCCAGCTTGTCACCAGCCATAACAACTGGGCATCTTCATTATTTTCTAGCTCCAGACCTTTAGGACTGAAAATTAACTGGACCCCATAGCACCCAGTTAAAGGAAGGCTTCCTGGTGTCAGAGGTCAGCCAGTGTACCATCCTAGGGAGAAGGAGACAAGGAATAGCAGTAGATGAAGCTTGACAGAGATACAAACCCAGAAAAAGAGAATGCTCTCCCATTTACTGGCCAATGACTATCATTTTTATTTATGGCTTGTGCCTTGGGAAGAGATTTTTAAAAATCTATTTCAATAGTTTATGGAAGATCTGCTAAATTTCTAAAAATAGCTTTACAGAGATTCTAAATATATAGCCATAATTATTTTTAAAAGCCGAGAGCTCTTTGTAAGTCTGTCATAATTTGAGAAATTCTGAAATAAAAATGGCAAAACCTAATGGAAAGGTGAGTTGTGTTGAACTCAATAGTTGTTATGTCTAATTGCCAATAGTCAAGAGTTTGGATTCTATTTCACTAAACTAGCACCATTTCATTTTCTCATAACTCCTGAATGAGTACAGAATTGTAGAAATATTCTCAATGAGCACGACATTGATCCAGCAGGATATTTGAATTCCCCACGAGAAGAAGGCATCATAGTTTTGGCATTTTCAAATCTGTTCACATTTTTTTTAAAGCTAATTCAACATAATGATATTTTAGAGGTAAATGTGCTCATTACATTGATGGATTAAGAATTCACCAAGCCATCTAAATTCTGAAAGATGTGGGGAAAATTTTCAATTTAGATGGATTAAGAAGCCATCATGCCATTTGGGTTCTGAAGGATGAAAAACTCTGAAGTCATCTAAAATGGTTTCATTTACATTTTAAAGGACTTCCCCAAAGAGGCACCAGCACATACAACATTCATTTTTTTTTGACTTGCAAAAGAAATACGTGTTTATTGAGAAAAATGTGTTCAGCGTAGAAAAATTTTACTCGTCCTATAAACTGTTCTTTGCATGCAAACCCTGTATCACCAGAGTGTGCTAGACATGGGTACCATTGATTAAATTGTGGCAGCCATAGTGGAGGTTTTCAAAGAGCTTGATTTGTTAGTTATCTCTTGAGGAAGTGACACCACAATTGAAACAAAGTGTGTAATGTAGTGGCAGTTTTGTAGTTTTGGTTTCTTTGAAAAACATAGAAATATTATGGGAATATGTTTTTGTTTTAACTCCAGGTATGGGATATGGGGCTCCTTCAGACTATCTACAGCAGCTGACTATGATTTGTCTCATGCTCTAGCAGGGGTGTGATCTTACCAGCTGCTGATAGTTTCTCTGATTGTGTGATGTTTGGAATTCTAAGGACTTTTCAGATGGCATATAAATGCTAGAGACCTGATAGGTTGGTGGGTTGTTGTTTTTGTTGGTGGTTGCTGTTGGTTATGCCTTGCTAAATAGTAGTCATGTACAAAGAAGAAACAATAAGAAGAAATTAGGTACCCTGACAGCAAAAATCAAACTTGCAGCCTAACTATAATGTTGCCCACTTTCTGACCTCTGACTTTATTTAAGGATCTCTTTCCCCTCTATCCTTCTTTTCTATCTAGTGTTAGGGGGTTGAAATGGTGGAATAAAAGGGGTGGGAAAAGGTGGTAGAAAGAAGAACCCATAGAGTAGCAAAGGACAAGCTACAGTATGCTAAGTGTCAAGATGGGCAGGGTGCATGATGACAGGCAGGATGCAAGAGGGGCTTCCCCAGGTGTGTCCCAATGGCCGAGTGATGAGATCTGAGTGGATGGGTGAGGGACGAGTGAACCAGACAGCTTGATATGAAAGAGCAGTGTCAGGAGTCGGAAGAGGGGCCCCATTAAAGACTGCATGACAAAACCAAGGCATCTTAACATCAGGTGAGTAGATCTTTTAGGAAACGAAATGAGATGACTTCATATTTTTGACATTCTCATAAACACTGTTTTGTTGATTTTTAAAGAAATATTGAGGTATATATTTTGTTATATTTTGGATTAAATAGTTTTCCACTGCTTGTATTCACTAAGGACAGCATTATGTTTCTTGCCCATTCTATAATGATTCGTGAAAATAAGTGGATATGTCAACCAATCTCATAGCCACCAGCCCCTTTTTACTGAATACATTGTATTCAGTATTTCTCCCATTATAAAAGTTAAATATTTAATGAAAATTTCATACATACCTCTTTTGTTTAAAATCTATATAAAAATGTAAAACTGTATATGTTAATCCAACAAATCTACCTCAAATTAAATGCCAGGGCAAATTAGTTTCATTTCAAAATATTTATTGAGAAGCATATTTGAAAAGGATAATACCTAACTTCAAGTTGAAACTAGCTTGGAGCCACACCCTAAGCCACAGCATTTGAATATTATGACATGCTCTCCTGATAGGCAATCATCAGCTGCTTCCTAGACATCCTTGTGCTAGAATTTATGGGAAACCTGAAGCTGTCCTGGTCTTTGCTTACTTTCATTTTTAAATAAAGGACTTCATTTGTAGTAACAAAACCCAACCGTCTTGACAGGAGACAAACTGCCTGTAACTTGGTAGGCACCTAGAAGGTGCTAGAAGAGCACATAGTTTGGAATCTTAAAAGGCTCTTTATATAATTCTTCTATGAAGCACCTTACAAAAAAGTCAATAAGAAAATACCCAGGAAGGCTACAGCACTGAATGCTTTAGACACTCGAGAAAGGAAGGCAAAACACTGAATTGAAAACCGGAAGTTTTACCACCACCATTCCTCTATCCTTAGACGGTAAGTTCCTTCAGGTCACAGGCTACAACTGTCATTTCCATTCTTTGTGAGAGTACCCACCATGGCTTCAGTCATGTCAAGTTAAATTTCTGAATGAGTGAGTGGATACAAAAATGAATGAATGAGTGGACAGTCATCTTTGGGTTATTTAAAGGCCAAAGGGTTCACAGCACATCATCCACAAGGTAGGTCATGGATACACCCAGCTTAGAGGGTATTTCTATGAAGAGAGAGAGAAGTTACCACACTAGCGAGGATCTCATGCATTTCTTATAGATGCCACGAGGGATGTTTACATGTCACAGGAGATGTATTGGCACAAGTACATAGAAGGTGTCAGCCCAGTTTATTTTTTCTTTGTTTGTGTCTTTCTTTCAAGGTTAATCTCTGAGTACTTATTTATTTCTCATTTGTATTTAATGCTTTTAAAATTATAGTTGGAATCTTTGCATGCATTTCTAGGATACAATGCAATAAGTTGGTACATGTATTTAATATATAGTGCTCACATCGGTCAAAACCAGTGAGTTCTTATCTCACCAGTTAGAATGGCTACTGAAAAGAAAAAATTGAAACTTAACTAGTGTTGGCATGGATATGATGTGGTGGTTTGAATAGGTTTGGCCCCCATAGACTCATGTATTTAAATGCACGGGGAGTGGCACAATTAGGAGATGTGGCCTTGTTAGAGTAGTGTGGCCTTGTTAGAGTAGGTGTGGCCTTGATGAAAGAAGTGTGTCAATATTGGGAGCTTGAAGTCTCCTAAGCTCAAGCCCTACCAAGTGTTTGTCTCCTCCTGGCTGCCATCAAATCAAGATGTAGAACTCTTAGCTCCTCTTCAGTACCATGTCTACCTGCATGCCTCCACGCTTCTCACCATGATGGTAATAGACCAAACCTCTGAGATGTATTCAGTGTTATGTTTTCCTTTAGAAGAGTTGCCTTGGCTATGGTATCTCTTTGCAACAATCAAAACCCTAACCAAGACATATGGGTTAAAGGGAACTCTCAGCCACTGTTAGGGCAATGTAAATTAATATGTTGCTATGATGATACCTCAAAAATTATGCATGTGTGTGTGTGTGTGTGTGTGTGTGTGTGCACGCCTCCTTTTCTGTACATCTTACTAATTGCTTTTTATCGTTAGTATAATCCAAGTCTTTCCCACGGAGGAGAGATGAAGGGTCTAACTCTCTTGTCAGAAACAGACTCCATATTGGCCTGAGACATTACCTTTTCCAAAAAGCAGCAACTTGTAATCAAAATGAAAACATGTCATAGATGAAAACGACAGTGAGACCCTTTGCTTTATTTTCCTCGGCTAGCACTGAGATCAAGGACACCAGGTGAACGCCCCACCTCTGAGCCGCACCCTTGGCTGAGGCCCAGCACTCTCAAGATCAGTATCTACAGAACTGTAGTAAGGAGCAGGTACTGCAGGAGAACCAGTGAAGATTATTAAAAGGGAGAAAGGAAATACATCATCATCTGAGAAGACTGCTGGAATGAAGAGTCGGTGATAGACATTCTACAAACCAAGGCTGTGTGGGAGGCTTTTCAATTTATATTTTTAAATGTGAGCAGATGGGCTGAGCATTCTTATAGAAAGTGGATGTGTGTGTCTATCCGATGGAAATGTAGTTCACAAAGGCTGTTCCTTTGCAGGTGGGAATAATATGAGCTTACTCACTCTGCACTGATAAGAAAGCTAAAATCAAATCCCCGCAGCACTCCACATATGGTGACCCACTTCTCCACAGTTTCTTATTGACTCTCCAGAGGCTTCTTCTTTCTCTCCAGATGATAATTTGGGTGAAAGAGATATATCTCCATAGGCAATTTGAATTCCAGGGTCATGAAGGTTGGGCAGGTTGCATGGACGTGATGGTAACAGGCCTGTCGTGGAGCTCATTTGGTACAAAAAGTAAAAAGAAAGCTGATGATTGCAAATCTGCTATCAGTGGTCAACAACCGAGGTGTTAAAGAATGAGAGTAATTATCACAAACTGAAAATGTGTGTACTTATATGTATTGTTGCTCGCCTTTACAAGACAGTAGAAGGTTTTTAGTGCCCAAAGTCTTGACTTCAAATCTTGTGTCTACTGTTTCTTAGTTATGTCACTTTGGGTAAGAAACTTAACCTTTCTGAGCTTTGTTATATAAATGGGAGAGGATGAAGGAAAATAAAAATTCCCACTGATGGAGGAGTTTTGAAGATTGAGTTTGTTTACTTATCCATGCGATAGAATAGCTCCCAATACATTGTAATTGCTATTTAGATGTAATACTGTCCTCGATTGTTATTTGGTATTGGTCTCTTGGGGTTAGCATTCTTTTCTTAAGGCAATGTGTCAAACATATTTGTCCTTGCTATAGAGAATAAGGATATCCAATGTGAGGTAGGCACACTATTGCCATTTTCAAATATGACCTCCATTGTTTCCAGAGACCTTGCTGCTTCTCCTTTGCTACCAACATTATCCACCTGTAATAAGAACACGGCTACTTCTTTTCAATGCTAGGCATGGAACCTAGGGTCTCACATGTCAGGCATGTGCTCTACCATTGAACCACAACCTCAGCCCCATTTACTTGAAGCAGACCATTAGGGTGTAGCTTCCACACCAAATTAGTGTCATTCCAAATGACAGTGTCCACTTCCATCCAGGCCCTTGCTGCCGGTTCTGTGAAAGACAGCAACATGGTTATTATCAGATCGAGATCCATGAGGTTTGAACATTTGCAGCTGTAATGACAGGTAACTTCATGAACCACATGCCTCATTGCTCAGTCTTCACTGACATCCATTCTGTTCCTGTCAGCACTAAGGCTTCTGCTGTGCCATATGGACAAATTTCCTCTTCCATCTTCCCATCCCAGCTTCTCTCCAGGACCAGTCCAGCTTCGTCTCCAACAGTGCCAAAATGTGCCAGCATTCAGGTAAATCTAGCGAGATCGTGTTTCCAGCCTGTTAGAGAAGCCCCTGTGCAGGTTTAGCTCTTGGAATCTAAAATCACAGCGTACAGGGACCAAATGCTCAAGTGTCACTGCCTGCACAGTAATGGTCAGAACCTTGTGTCTACTGAAAAAACTCTGTCTCTCTCTCTCTCTTTCTCTCTCACTCCTCCTCTCCAAAGTTTCACTCTATAGGCCAGAATGGTCTTAGGCTCACAGTAATTCTTGTGTCTCGGCCTCTTGAGTGTTGGGATTATAGGCATGAGCCATCATCATGCATAGTTGAAAAATAACTATTTTTCTTATGAAGAGCACAACAATACGTGCTTGGATTTCAAAATGGAAAAGTAAAGTCAGGAATATAGAAATGTCAAATCATTTACGATCTCAAAATCAAAAAGGACATAGTAATGATTGTACATTGATACACTAATGGCCCTCCCCTGATGCCTAACAGATTTGAGAATGATGTGGTTTTCAAAGTTCATACTAAATTATAAGCATTTCTCCCAGGATAGGAAATGTTCTTAAAGGAGATATCTGATGGATTTGATTGAGATTTTCCAAATCCTATTAAAATCATTATATTTATTATTATTAATAATAATAATAATTATTATTATTATTTTATCAGAGACTTTGCAAATGAAACACTGGACATGAGACATCACTCAGGTCTAAATCACTCAAAACTCATCTCCTAACCATTTTTAACCAGTTCTTTTTACTGGGTGGCTGAGAGTTGCGAAAAGAATAGCGGCAGCCTGGGAGATGATTATCCCTTGCCTATGGTAAGAGGAAGTGGGATAGTGGACAAAAAGCTATCTTGCCAATTATAAGACAAAAGACTGTTTTCTATTTATGGGTTATTTTCTTAACCCGAAGGCAACATTGATTCTTCCGTGTTTCTTTTGTTTCCTTTCATTTTGTTTTCTGTTTTTGAGGAGCTAATTGGCTGTATTAAAGTGCTAGTAAGAAACACTGTTCTCTGGTTGGAGAGATGGCTCAGCCATTAAAGGCTAGGCTCACAACCAAAATATACGAAACACTGTTCTCCTAAGAGGATGTTAATACATATAACTGCATTTCCTCAATGACCTGATTTGTCTGGTGATTAAAAAAAAAAAAGGTTATCTGAACTTAAACAACAACAACAACAACAACAACACAACCATTTTATTTTATTTTATTTTGTGTGCACACATATGTGTGAGGTTTCACATTTGGAGGTCAGAGGACAATTTTCAGGAATCAGCTCTCCCACAGTCAGTAGGACAGTAGGCTTTCTTCCTTCTGCCTACAATAGATCATCTCTTTATTGCTGTTTGATTTTATTATCTGGATATGCCAGTTAGTTTATCTGTGCATCTTCTGCTGGTCATACAAGCTCTTCATTGTTGTGTAACAGATTTTCCAAACTACAGCTGTTCAAAAAATAACTATCCATTCACTCACTAACCATTTCTACAAGAGAAGTGTTTGGTGGTAACATAGTTAAGTGCCCCTGGTTCAGATTTTTCCACGATATTGATATTCTGCATCTGCCATCCTTTGGAAGTTGACTTGGACTGGAAATTTTTGTTTCTGAAGTGGCACATACCCAATCCTCAGTGCATAGTAGGTGGTCATCAAATTATGTGGCTACAGCAGTGATTCTCAACCTGTGGGTCATGACTCCTTTGCATATAAGATGCACATGTTATGGTTCATAATGGTAACAAAGTTGTAATTATGAAGTAGCAGTGAGATAATTGTATGGTTGGGGGTCACCACAACATTCGGAACTGTATTAAATGGTGATAGGATTAGGAGGGTTGAGAACCACTGAACTAGAGTTAAGCTCTCGGGCCTTAAATTTCAGCCTAAGGCATTTGAATGTATTTTCTTTCCTATATATAGTAAGCTGAAGAGAATTACTGTTTGAATGGAGAAGGCTGATAATTTACACTTTCTGCTCTCATTGACAAGAAGTGACCCATTTTCCAATGGAAGGAGGGCTACCAAAATAACTTGTGAGTTCAGGTTTGGGGACTTGTCCATACTATAGAAGTAGGGCAGACCTGGTGGAGTTGTGTAAAAGCATCCCGTGCTTCAATCTCTGTGTCTTAGGGATGTAAGGGTAAGCCACTCATCACATTTAGGTTTACGGACCTGTTAGTGGTTATTGTGCAGTGTACAGTGGATATTTCTTATCTTAAAGATTTGATTTATTCATGTCCAATGCAAGCGCAATGGACAGGCTAACTTTTGTACCCCTTTGGGGGTTTGATATTGTGTAGTATGATAGGAAGGTAGAATTGTTTGCTTTATAGGGGTCATCAAAGTGCAAGGGTCTCCTGTGCCTGACTAGTTTACGTAATCACCATTAAAGTTAGGATGATGAAATGGCTCCAAGGCCACGCTCAACGGGGCCAGCCACCTCCCCTCCCTGTGATCTTCCATTAGCAATGTCTAGATATAGCCCTTATTTCAGGGACACATCAGTGTAGAGACTGGGAGAAGAAGGAAGAGGCCCACTTTGTCTCTAGTCCAATACGATGACGTAGCATAAGGAGATGTGAGAGGGGAGAGACTGGCATGCTGGCAAACAGCTACCACTGACACATGGGCTTTGCTTCAATTCTGAATGGCCTTGTGCCCTGATTATCTTGTGTATCTTTGCATTTCACAAATCTTGTCTGATTTATTTGCTGTACATTCAAGCTGGGTGTTTGGTAGATGACCAAAAGGTAGAGCCTTTTTCTAATGAATATTACAAAATTGATTATGAGCCACGGTCCTCCAAATAAGCAGAGCCAGGAGGAGATTTATCTGGATTGTAAGAAGCTGGATTATGTAGCTATGGAGCCTGGCTATCACCAAATGTGCACAGTTCCTGCCCGTTTTAATGGGCTGCAAGGTCCAGGAAAAGCTAATGGTTCTCAGCGAAGCCTGTGCGGGCACCATTTGTTTTATTGTGACTTTTATCTGATAGGCAGAGGTCCACTCCTCTGATAGAGGGCAACCTGTTCTACCAATTCAAGTGATTACAAGATTGCTCACATGCAAAAGATCATTGACGTCTACAACCCAGAAAATGAATACTTCATGGCCAGTCATGTAATGAAAACGAAACCATTTTGGATACGTTGTCTGTGGGGTTTTGATTTTGTTTTCAATTACTAGAGAATGTATCACCCCCTCCCCAAGGTTCTGTCCAAAGTCAGTTCACATATGTGTTCCATCTGCGCACCTGAGATCTTATGTGATAAAAAAGGAGCACCTTCCAAAGGTGTTCTTCTTAGGTCTGAGCATCACATGTAGAATAAGTCTCAGGAGTGCGGGCCTTCATCCATCACTTCAGACCCTAGCTGGCCCCGTATCAAGCATCTGGTCCTTCAATATTAATCCTCATCCCAAGGGCTGCAGCATGATTCCGTCTTCCACTTTTGCCATTTTGCTACCTTCACATCTCAGGTTCCACTTCCTGTACTTTTTTTTTTTTTTTTTTTTTTTTT
>NC_034601.1:23730359-23740489 GCF_900095145.1 Mus pahari | reverse complement strand
CTGGCTGTCCTGGAACTCACTTTGTAGACCAGGCTGGCCTCGAACTCAGAAATCTGCCTGCCTCTGCCTCCCGAGTGCTGGGATTAAAGGCGTGCACCATCACGCCTGGCTCACTTCCTGTACTTTTAAGAATTTGTTTTAACGGCTCTTTGTTTCCTTGTTAACCACTTACATGCGCATCATTAAACAATAGAAGCACATATATGTAACCTGATTATGGGCATTTTTTTTTCATTGTGTGTGTCCCTCTCAAAGCAACAGTTTGTAATGTGGACCAAAGGAAAAAGACTCTGGGGACTCGGACCAAGAATCATTTAGAGGAAGCTGTCAGTGCATGGTCTGGGAGAACGGCAGAAGAGAAGGAGCTCAATTGTTGTTAATTAGGTGTTTTGTTTTGTTTTGTTTGTCTTGTTTTTGAGACAGGATCTCTGTAGTCTTGGCTGTCCTGAAACTCACTCTGTAGATCAGGCTGGCCTGGAATTCATAGACATCCACCTGCTTCTGCCTCACGGGTGCTGGGATTAAAGGAGTGTGCCACTGTGCCCAGTCTAACACCTTTTAAAGAATAATTTAAAACAAGAAAGAAGGGAATAGAAACTGTGTTTGTGATTCAATTCCTCTTCTACCTGAATCTCCATTAGCACTGAGTGTTCATAACGAACTCTAGACTCCTACCCCATCTATTTGATAATTTGCTCCTAAAACTTTCTGCCACTTAACTAGACACGTTGAGTAGCTTATGAGTGTCGAGAGCTGCTAGAACCATATACTATAAACATAATGTTTTTAAAAATGATGCTGGATACACTGTATTCAGAACTTTCCTGGGAGGGGAGGGGGCTCCTGAGGCCCTGGGACCATTTCTTGGGAGGTGTGGCCATTGTGAGATCTGGAGAGACTGGATGCCCAGATTGGTTCTACGGCAGTGGTCAGAAAGTGAGTGGTCTGGCTTTGGGTATGGAAGCTACAGCTGCTCAAATGGCAGCTTTGGCATTGGGAGAGCACATACAGAGAGGGTCAGGAGCTACCTCAGCTTTAAGGCTGATGCCTGGGAAACAAGGGAGACCTAACAGACCTTGAACACGATAGAGTCTTTTAATGAGGCCAAATGCCTCAATACATTTCCCACCTTCTTATAAGATAATATGGAACTTTGGCTGGCTCTGTTGGGTAAGGAAGTCGGACCCTGGCTGAGCAGGCCCTTTGGGGCTGACCGAGCACCTTGGGACTGTTAAGGAAGTGTTCTGCTCTCCACCGCCCTGGCAGGCGGCCCGGAGCTGCGTGAGTCAGTTTTGCGCTGAATCTCAGCATAATGGAGGAAGGTGCTATTTTGGGATAACAGGCGTATGATCAGCTCTTTTTTGAGCAGATTTCACAGGCCATGATGTTTGCAGAAAGAGTGACTTTCCAGAATACTTCAGTCTCTGCCACTTGAGCACAGAAAGAAGCAGTTTCAGGGACTGGTTGGCTCTCTCCCGGAGAAAGGGTTTTCACGTTTGACATCTAAAGCCCGTTAACCATGTTCAACAATGGCAGTGGCTGCAGAGCCGTTTAGTGGAAGATGCTTGTGTGTAGCTAATAAGCTGCATGCTATTATTTTAAGTAGAAGTAAAAATGGAAGGTGTGGAGACACCAGGAAACCTCTGAAGGATGGTATCTCGGGAGCCCTGAATGAGTAGATCTCCCTGCCTTTCCTTCCACCACCCCCCCACCGCCCCCACCCATAGATCCATTATTTGATTTGTTTGTGTTCCACGGGGCTGAGTTCCAAGGAAAGGGTCTGGTTTGGATTGGTTATTAAGAAGAGAGCTGCTAAGACTGAGTGCCAGTTTTCTTTCTTCCCCACATGCAATGTCATGATTACCTGCACTGCCCAGATTATAGAAAGGGTCAAACTATAAGCCTTATACAAAAGGTGTCACACAGGCCATGTTTTACAGGATGCTGAAGTTGGGGGACCTGCTTCCCACTCGATGTGCTATGGACAGGATGGTGCTATGAATACACAGGTCTCAGCCTTGTTTCCAGATGCTCACAGTGTGGAATGTTTTCGACTTCGTGGTGTAGCCTAATATGTTTGGGGAAACTGTCTGTACTTACTTAGGCCATGAGAGCAGAGGCAACTATTAGAGCTCCTAGCTTTTGATACAGCATGAACTGTGTTAGCTTCCTTCTGGTCTCTAGTCCTTTTTCCTGTGTTTCTTTGTTTCTGGAAATTTCATCAGTTAATACTTATCTGTAACTGAAGGCCCTATGATGAATGCGAGATGCATATGTGTCCTAAATGCTTGCTCAATGTACCCTGTTGTATGCAGATGACTAACTACACATACATGTCTTTCATTAAATTGCTCCAAAGATACTTGCATTTTCAAGAGCAACTCAAATCTGACGTGTAAATATGCAGTAGCTATGATGTCCCCCTACTGTAAACAAGGGACATTGGCGTTATTCATTCTGTGCCCGTTTGTCCTTCCAAGCCTGAGCCTGCAAATCATATTGTCACTGTCCTTTTTTCTTCTTTTGAAGTCATTTATGTATAGAAATATATGCAGTAGCCTCTAGACCCAGGGCCTCTGCACAATGGTCACTGGTACAGCCCAGGTAGAGTCCTTGCTTTTCCCTTAAATATTGTCTTAAAACCTCTTCTTCCATCTTATATCTTGTCCCTCTCCAATCGTTGTTTATTCAGTTTTCTAGATTACAGATGTAAGTTAGCACGCTTTCCAAAGTAAAGTCCCAACTCACTTCTAAGTGTATTCATTTCTCTGTAGTGTTTATGGCTTGGAGTCAGGCAGACCTGAGCTCAAATCTTCTTCATTCTGCCACTTTCTCATCACGTGACTTTGGGTAACTAACTTCTGCATTTTAAAAGGTAAGAATGACAAGTGTGACGTGTAGTAAATTTACCTCAGTTTCTCAATACCCGACTTTTCCATTGATTCTGGTCAAAAATCCTTCCTTGATCCTTGCTTAGCACCCTTTAGTGGCATTCTTTATTCTGAGATACCCGTTTCTTCTCTGTTTCCCACTGGAGCATCTTTAAACATGGTCACTCTTCTGCATCTACCATTTTCTCCTGTCTGGCTCTAATAGTACTTATTCTTGAGCTGAGGGCCTTCAGTTCTGTGGAGGGACTCCTTATGTCTTTCTGCCTTTTCCTTATACCTTGAACACAAGATCAAGGCTTTGACTGTCTGACTGAGATGGGGCCATCATCGCATCCCCACAATCTAGGGCAATGTCAGACACAAGGCAAGTGTTTAATGCCACCAACAAGAGAGCTCAGACATGTGACAGCCAACAGTCATCACCTCACCTCACTGAAACAGCCACATTTGCTATTCCCTTTTGCTCCAATGCCCTTTTGATTTTATGACAGCTGGCTTGTCTAACTGCCTCATTTTATATGGGAGATCAACCCTAAGGGAAAACCACACATGGATACAGCAGGAAGGTATCAGACTGGAGTCCAAATCAGAACTTACTACGTGAGACAGCTAAAGAAGAGGACAGGCTACAGGGTCGTTCTGTACATATCTATGAACTCTCATAGGCAGGAGCGAGGAAGGTCATGGGAATGTTGCTGTAGTTGTATGACAGACCCTGAAACATTATACCCAATGTCCATATACTAGTCCTAGGCTCTCATGAATGCGGTATTCTTGGGAAAGGATCTTTGATGATGTCCCTCCTCAGGGAAGACCATTCTTGCAGATTTGGGTAGATGCTAAGTCAAATTAAGAACTCTCTTGAAGAGGCACGTGGAAGAGCCTACTGGTAGATATTAGTAATGTGTCAACCCTCCCCCCTTCTCCAAAGCTGTGTTCCCCAACAAACACCTGGGGAACACAGCCACATAGATACCTTGATTTTGAACAGGCTGCTTCAGAACACTGCCTGTGAGGCTGAAGTTTTGCATACCTGTTAGCTATAGGCATACAGCAACGCAAATGCCATTCCGAGGTTGAATTAGGTTTCTTCTGAGCATATTCCATTTATGTATGTATGCATTTATTTATTTTCAATCTTTCTGTAATAGATGATGTGATTTCTGTGTGTGTGTGTGTGTGTGTGTGCGTGCACCTTTCCTTGGGCCTCCCCTTTCCTGGGGTTCCTATCCCACAGAAGACTCTAACAACGCAGGACTCACAAGCGTGACCTAGAGCCGAGGAAGAAGTGTCTGCTGGACGTGGAAGTGCTTTGCGGAAGTGTGGTCATCCTGCTGACTAATCTGCACGAACTTCCCGGAAAACACTGGGAATTTGTGGGTGTGTTCCTGCGAAGCCTTAGACGCGCCTCCAGCCTTCTTTAGCTGTGCTTTGCTGCCATCGTGTGGTCGCTGTGGTACTTGTCGGTGGTCCGAGTTTTGTAGTTCAATGCTTTATAAACTTTATAAAGATTTATAAAAAGGAATTTTCTTTACAGAAAAAAACACACTACGAATATAACCGCATGTTTCATATCCAGCCATGAGCTGACATTTGCATCGACGTCTATAGCTAAGTTATGCAAACCTTCGGCCTCACAGCTAATGTTCTGGGACAACCTGCTCGAAATCAAGGTATCCATCTTTTCCGGTGTTTGTGGACACAGCTTTGGAGTTCTGACTTTGCGTTGTTAACGTTCTTACTTTAGGAAACTTTGGAGACTAGGATTGGAAATACCATTTGAAGAATTACAGCAGTTATGTTTGTTTGATTGTTTTTCGAGACAGGCTTGTGTGTGTGTGTGTGTGTGTGTGTGTGTGTGTGTGTGTGTGTGTGTGTGTGTGTGTGTGTGTGTGTGTGTGTGTGTGTGTGTGTGTGTAGCCCTGGCTGTCCTGGAACTTGCTCTGTGGACCAGGCTGGCATTGAACTCAGAGATTCGACTGCCTCTGCCTCCCTGGTGCTGGAACTGAAGGCATACACCACCATGACTGGCTTTTCAGCAGATAAATTTAAAGAGGAGAAACCACAGGCTAGTCTGAGAGCATGAGGGCTAGCACAGACTCTAAGTAATGAAACTCAGCCCTATTCATGGGCATCCATGTGATGTCACATTGCTGTGTGTGGATTCCTCATACACAGTTATCAAATCTTGCCACCTTCCCTTTCTTTTACTACAGTTGTCTTAGCCACACTCGTGATGTCCCTTGTGACATTTTTGCCACTGAAGCAGTGGTTGGGCTATCTCCATCACCTTGTCTCTCCTTTTCATTTGTACATTGTATTTAATTGATTTGCATGAGGTATTCATAAATCAGGGATTACAATGGACATCTGGGGCACGGGCTTCTTGGGTTTGGATCTCAAATCTATTATTTTGTTTCCTAGTGAGGCGAGCTGTGAAGTGACATAAATACTCCACAACTCAGTTTACTTGAGCTTATAGTATGGGGCAGTGTAGTACCTACCCACAGGCTTGTGTGAATGACCTGTGACATCCAGTGTGTTGGTGCATGTGACAGGCACAGCCTGGGGACGTAGGAGGGTTCCATCAACATGTATCTGCTCTTATAAATCCTCCTTGGTGGGTCCCTTTGAATAGAAGGTTGTTGTTGTTTTTTAATCTCCATATCCTTAATTGCATACATTACTTTTAGACTATAGCAAGTTGACAACATTTTGGGCACATAAGTGGAGAGTCCATAATCTTTTCTAGGTATACTCAATTCGGTTCTTGGAATTCTCATTAAATCATCAAGATATACTGTGATTTTGTTTGTGTGTGTGTGTGTGTGTGTGTGTGTGTGTGTGTGTGTGTAGCAGATGATAAACAACAATCACAACTCACTGAGCATCTGTTATGAGGAAAACTCAGCTCAGAAGGCTTTGTGTGGCTGACCCTACTCAGCATTCAGAGGTTAGTACTAACTCAGCAGAGGTGTGGCTACGGTCCACAGCGGGTGGCATGGACTGGGGTAGGACCAGAGCAGTGGTCCCTGGAGCTTACATTCCTAGGAAACATTCACGCTGTACGGAAGCCTCCTTTGAGGCTTAGTTTCAGTTCTGCTTGAGGTTTCTGCACATCAAAAGAAAAACTTAAAATATATACAGCATCCCAGTATGGCATAGAGTGTCGGGCTCAAGGCTGTATTTAGGGTGCATCAGGCCTTAACTTGCCCAAGCTTATCTTGGGAGCAGCACTTTATGCGATAATGAACTGTGAACAATGGTTTCTGTTTTATATGGATCGCTGTAAGTGTGGAGACCTCAAGGACTAAGTCTTTTAAGCTTATTTCAGTAAGTAAGACAAGGATTCTATTCCAATTAGCATTTTGTGAGGCCTATCACAAAGCATCTACTTCTCCCTGCTGGCTCCTGCAGGGAAAATCTTCCTTACAGAACTGTCCCTGAAGCACAAAGAGCTAGAAATATTCAGCCCCGCCCCCTAAGCAGCAGCCTGCCCTTCTATGTGCCCAAATGGAGCACAGGGCCTTATTTTCAGAATCAATCTCTGATAGATTCAAAGACCAAAAACTTTGAAAAATGTTATCATACTGAGATCTCCCATGAGTGACCACAAGCACACACATGCTACACACGGACTTCCCTTCATTCTGAGATTAGTTCAATTCATTTAGCAATCCGTGTGTGTGTGTGTGTGTGTGTGTGTGGCGGGGGAACAACTGAATCTGTGGGAAAACGAATTGTATTCCAAGTAGCCTGCCTCCGGAGTGCAAGTGTTAACTGCTGCTGAGCATGCGCGAGCTTCCTAGTATCCTTTGGTGATGGCAGAGTTAAGTGCTGAGCAACTGCATGGGTTCTTTCTGTTTCAGCAGCTTCTACATGCACTTGCTGACCGTGTGCACCTTGCGGCTGCTCAGGGTGTAGCTGTGTTCACACGGTCACTTGTCCAATCCTAGTCCAGGTGGTATCCCTAGACATTACCATGAGAGCTTTCCTCCCTAGGGAGTGATAAGACCCTAAGTCCCCGGCCCTTCCTCATTTGATGCAGATGCTGCATTAAAACACTAACAGCAGCTGCAGACAAGAAAGGGGGAAATCAGGATTGTGTGAATGAAATCCTGACATCATGCACAGGGTGAATGTGGGAGTTGTGAATTTGAAAGGACGAGGAGCCGGGGGAAGTGGCACTGACTCCTTGGAGGTCAGATTTTTTTAACCATCCACCAGCTGCTTGGTTTATCATTGGTGTGATTGGCTTGGTTGATTGAATGTTTCTAGGGATCTCTCTCTGTCTGTCTGTCTGTCTGTCTGTCTGTCTGTCTGTCTGTCTGTCTCTCCCTCCCCCTCCTCTCTCCCCCCTCTTTCTCCTCCTCTCCCCCTTCTCTCCCCCTTTTCTATTCTCTAGCAGTCTCTTGTTATCCTTCTTATTTTTATGGCCCAAGTTGCAATGTCCCTGTCTCATTATGGCTTTATTTATTTTATACTTACAAGGTTTCTCTTTAGCCTGTCTAAAGATTTACCCGATAAGCTTTTTTAAAAAAACTCAGCATTAAGAGGTGACTTTTTCTATCCAGTTTCCATTTCGTGTATAATTAGTTTCTTTTGTTAACTTTGGGCTTACTTTGTTTTCTTGTCTAGTCCTTTCAAGGATGGCCCCATGTTACTCGTCTAAGCTTTTGTTCTTTATATGACTGCTATTAATGTTCTTTCTTTGGCTGTGTTCCTTTTCACTTACATTTTCCTGAAGGTGATTTCTAGTTTTTCTGATTTATTTCTTCTTAAACACATTGTTATTTTATTTGCCAAAACACTGTGTGTTTTGTTTTCCACTTAATTATGTTTTTTTTCTTTTGTTTTTGTTTTTCTTCTGTTTTAACTCCAAGTGTCAATCGGTTGTTGCGGGTTGTCTTACTCAAGACATCTATAGCTGCTGCGTGGTGGTGGCGCACGCCTTTAATCCCAGCACTCAGGAGGCAGAGGCAGGTGGATTTCTGAGTTCGAGGCCAGCCTGGTTTACAAAGTGAGTTCCAGGACTGCCAGGGCTATACAGAGAAACCCTGTCTCAAAAATAAGCAAACAAAAACAAACAAGCAAAAAAAGACATCTATAGCTTTGACAAAACACGACGACCAAAAAGCCAGTTAGAGAGGAAAGGCTTTTTTGAACTTATACTTCCACATGGCTGTTCATCACTGAAGAAAGACAGGACAGGGATTCAGTAAGGATAGGTGCCTGGAGGCAAGAGCAGGTACAGAGGCTGTGGAGGGGTGATGCTTACTGGCTTGCTCCTCATGCCTTGATCTGGCTGCTAGGTTGTTTACTATCTCTATTTCTATCTACCTCTATCTCTATCTCTCTCTCTATCTCCATCTCCATCTCCATCTCCATCATCTCCATCTCCATCTCCATCTCCATCTCCATCTCCATCATCTCCATCTCCATCTCCTTCTCCTTCTCCTTCTCCTTCTCCTTCTCCTCCTTCTCCTTCTCCTCCTCCTCCTTCTCCTTCTCCTTCTCCTTCTCCTTCTCCTTCTCCTTCTCTTTCTCTTTCTTTCTCTTTCTTTCTCTTCCTATTCCTCTTCCTTCCTTCCTTCCCTCCATCCTTCCTTCCTTTCTTTCCATCAATCCTTCCTTCCTTCCTTCCTTCCTTCCTTCCTTCCTTCCTTCCTTCCTTCCTTCCTTCCTTCCTTCCTTCCTTCCTTCCTTCCTTCCTTCCTTCCTTCCTTCATTTATATCTTAACTGTTTATTGATTCTTTGTGAGCTTCACATCATGCATCCCAACCCCACTCTCATCTCTTCATCCCATCATTCCTGCCCTCTGCCCCATCAAAGGAGGAAAATCTTATCATGGTAGAGCTATAGTGTATCACCGTGTGTCCACAAATCTTTACTTGCAAATGTTCATTGCAATGAATCATTGCTCCGGTTCAAGGTCTCTGGCTTCTGCTACGCTGTGATGGTTTGAATATGCTCGGCCCGGGGAGTGGCACGATTAGAAGGTGTGGCAGTGTTGGAGTGGGTGTGGCCCTGTTGGAGTAGGTGTGTCACTGTGGGTGTGGGCTTTAGACCCTCATCCTAGCTGCCTGGAAGTCAGTATTCCGCTAGCAGCTTTAAGATGAAGATGAAGAACTCTCAACTCCTCCTGTACCATGCCTGCTTGGATGCTGCCATGCTCCCACCTTGATGGTAATGGAATGAACCTTTGAAATATAAGCCAGACCCAATTAAATGTTGTTCTTGTAAGAGTTGCCTGGGTCACGGTGTCTGTTCACAGCGGTAAAACCCTAACTAAGACAAACACCAACAATAATGGATCCTCACCGGGACTTTTGGTCCTGCAATGGATCTTCGCGGGGGACTCCTCTTGGATATCCTGTGGTCGCTCTGTGTCATGGGCATCCTGCACCTTTGGTTCTGTAGGACAGAATCCCTTCACCTGATCCAGCAGTTCAGAGATGGAGCAGATGCTGGGGTGGGCCAGATCAAAGCCTTGGATTTAGACCTGGATGGTAGCTGAGTTGATCAGCCTGCCAGCTTTTCTGCAATCACCCTCTGGGTGAGCTCTCCAGCATTACTCAGGCTAGTTCATTCAATGCTGAAGCTGTTAAGGGGGCAGGGCCAGCTCTCCAGCTCTCATGCCCTATGGGCTTGCTCACTCTTGCCCATCCCAGCAGGGGTAGCTCTACTGTGCTCTTCAGGCAATGTGCAGGGCCCACTCTTTTGGGTGCTACAACCAGTGAGGGGCAGGGCCAGTTCTCCTGTTCTCATGACAGTCTGCTTTCTTATAGATCCCAGAATCACCAGCTTAGGGATGGCAAACACACACAATGGGCTGGACCTTCTCCCATTGACTGATAATTGAGAAAATACCTCTGCTGAATCTCATGGCAGCAGTTTGTCAGTTAAGACTTATTTCTCTCTAAGGACTCCTAGTAGGGGTTGAACCAAGAGTTTGTTGCACGTCAGAAATGTATGTTATCATTAAGAAATAACTCAGATTCTTATTTAAAAAAAAAACCTTTTGTGTTGAGATAAGTCCTCCCTACCTTGCTCAGATGGCCTTGAACCACTGGCAGTCTTTATGCTTGTGATATTCCTGTCCCTGCTTTCTGAGTGGCTGGAATTACTGGTCTGGGCCACAGACACAAGAATTGTTTTTCCTTTTTCTTTTTTTCCCAATTTTTATTAGGTATTTACTTCATTTACATTTTAAACGCTATCCCCAAAGTCCCCTATAC
>NC_034601.1:23689752-23727264 GCF_900095145.1 Mus pahari | reverse complement strand
CTGAGTTCTTGGCAGTCAAGCTCCTTTGAGACACTCAAATACTAGTGTGACCCAGCTTTTGTTATCCTGGGATCCTGTTGTCCTAGAGATCCTGGGCATGTTACATTGCGTGGAAGTGGTGTCTCCTTTGAGGACCGTGGAGTTGTTTGGTCTGTTTGAAACCAAGGTAAACCTGAACTGATTAAAAGGAACCTGGTCAGGAAAGGCTCTGGTGTCCTTGTTCCTGCTGTCACAGGCCAGTCACTATTGGATTGGAGCAGCTGTTGTGTTCCACTCACCCGTGATCCTAAGATCGCTTGGGCAGTCTGCTAGGGACCATGGGGGTGTCCACCGAATCCGCGCCCTAGGTGACCCAGTGCTGGCACAGACCAGAAGGGATTTGTGCCCCTGGTCAGGCTGGTTCTCTGCTTTCTTAGTACTGTCTTAGGTCCCGTGCACAATTGGATTGGAGCAGAAGTTGTGTTCCACTCACCAGCGATCCTAAGATCAGTTGGGCAGTCAGCTAGGGACCGTGGGGGTGTCCAACGAATCTGCGCCCTAAGTGATCTGGTGCTGGTGCAGACTGGAAGGGATTTGTGCACCGGGTCAGGCTGGTTCTCTGCTGCCCTAGTTCTGTCTCAGGTTCAGTGCGCAATTGAATTGGAGCAGATGTTGTGTTCTACTCACCAGTGATCCTAAGATCGAGTGGGCAGTCCTCTAGGGACCGTGGGGGTGTCCCGAATGTTTTTTCTTAAGTGATCCCTGAACTCTAGTTACATATCTGGACTCCTTCATTTTGTAGCTCCAAACCCCTTTCTGTCTTTATCTCTTTGTCTGATTTGATGTTCTAGTTGCTTCTTTAGTATATTTTAAATGACTCCTCCCTTTCTTTAGAGTCTAGCAACCTTCATAAACTTCCTTCCTTAATACTAATTTCTATATTAATCATGGTTCTCTAGAGAAAGAGTATTGTGTTTGGGGGGGGGGCAGAGAGTTAGCAACTGAAAATATGAAGGTTGGAAAGTCCCATTATCTGTAGCCTGAGACTAGAGACCCAAGAGCGCAGGTGTGCAGTTCGACTTCTTGACTGATTGGGGTTGAGGATCTTGTAGATCTAGCTGTAAAGTTGGCAAGCTCAGACCCCAGAAGAGTTGGTGCTTTAGTGTCAGTCTGGAGTCTGGTCAAAACTGATGAATGTCCCAAACCAAGGCATCCTACCGGGAGGGGTCTCTTATCGAGTCTTTCAGTTGACTGGAAAAGCCATGGTCTCTAGAGAGAACATCTGCTTTCATTAGTCTACTGATGTCCATGTGAATCTCATTCAGAAAGATCCTCCCAAACATAGCTGGAATAATGTTTAGTTAAATACCCCGATCCTCTGTGGCCCACAATAAAGCTTGCACATAGGATAAATTATCATAATTTACTTACGTGTAGCCCAAGTGTGATTTTTTAATCTTGAGTTTCTTGTGGCCAATATTTATTACTCTTCATCTCATCATGACAAACATCCTGACAGAAGCAGCTCAAAAAAGGAGAGGTTAGGTTTTCTCACAGTTCAGGAGCTAGAGTATATATCAGGACAGAGAAGGTTTGTCTGTAGGAATTTGGTCCACGGCAGCAGGAGCTTGCCGATATTCCTGCTGCAACAGTAGGTGGGAAGCAGAGAGTTCAGCTCAGTAGTGACTGGGACCTCAAGTCCTGTTCTCTCATGGCTCTAGTGAATCTGACTTCACATCCAAACCGTACCACCGTGTGTGGCACATCACAAATGTATCATAAACGGTTGTTATTTTTGTCACAGCTGAATGCTTAGTTAGGTCTCCTATTGATTTTGAGCTCCTTCATACTCAGTAAAATAACATCAAGGCTGCAGTGTCATCACTACCCCTGGGCAGTGAGTTTCCACAGCCTATCAGCACTATGCCCCAAAGCATCAAATTCCATGCTGTTATTCTTAAATATCTACGTTTATTGTAGCATAGAACTTAAATCTCTTCACAGAACCATTTGATTCTAGTTGTCATTACCAAATTAGTACCAGGGTGACTGGTTTTTTTTTTTCAGCCTAATACAGTTCTTGATTATTTGGTAATTTCATATACTGCATCCTGATCATACTTAATCCCTAGTTTTCCCAGGTCTGCCCCAACCCTGTATACCCCCTTAGATGAAGAAGAAAAAGAAGAAGAAAAGGAAGAGGAGGAGGAGGAGGAGGAGGAGGAGGAGAAGAAGGAGAAAAGAAGAAGAAAAGAAGAAGAAAAGAAGAAAAGAAGAAGAAGAAAAGAAGAGGAAGAGGAAGAGGAAGAGGAAGAGGAAGAAGAAGAAGAAACAAGTCCAGTTTTCTGTTGCCCATATATTCACTGGAGCATGGTCGAACTCCCAGTGACCAGTCACATAAAGAAAACTGAGTCCTTCCTCACCTCCATCCCTGTCAGAAGCCATCAGCTGTGGAGATCTACACTTTAGCATCTGTCACAAATTTTAGCTGTTTTCTTCAATAGCTTCCTGTCTAGACCGCTACTTTTTCGGAGTGTGTGAGGGAAGGGGTTGCCACAGAAGCCTTCTATACAAAGTAACTTTCTTGAATCACAAGGTTGCTTGAGAATACTGCAAATTAACGTCTTTCAGTGACTTCACATGGTTAAAAAGTCCAGGTTTTCCAGAATATCTAACCATTCATGTAGCTCGTATGGTACAGTTTAGGAAACATGACCTGTTACATCCATTGTAATGCCTATTGACCAACGCCGTAGTGATTTGTTCTCATAAAATAATGTAAAGGCTTTGCTGGAAATGGCTCATGAAGATGTTTTATTGATTCATTTTCCGTATATTAGTGTTCTGCCGACATGAATTCATGTGTGACATACATATTTTCTGATACCCATGGCATTTCAGAAGAGGACATCAGATCCCCTGGAACTGGAGTCCAGGGCTGTTGTGAGCCATGATGTGGGTTCTGGGAATGTAACCAGGGTCCTCTGCAAGGAAACAACAACAACAACAACAACAACAACAAGTGTTCTTAACTGCTGAAATCCCCAAAGATATTTTTGATACAGATTTTTTAAGTTAGCATTGAGGTTTGAAATGTCATACACCATTCCTAGTTTGCTCTATGCTTCTTATCGCTGTTTGCGTTGAGAGACCTCATCTCTCTGCTTCCAGTTCCAGCTATCTGCTGTCTGCTCCCTGACTGTCCCTCTTATTGTGGATCCTAACCCTCTGGAGTCGTAAGGCCAGATAAACAGATTTCTTCTGTAAGAATTCTTGGGCATTATGTTTTATCTCAGCAACTTAAAATTAACTAGTACGGAAGGAGTTCTCAGCAGTGAGCAGTTGCTGTGACAGACCCCGACCTGACCATGTTTGTCTTTTGAGGAATCTGAAAGATTTGGGAATTCTACACCAGAAAGCGGCTGAATACTTAACTGGCCATCCTAGCAGGAGCTCGGAAGACAGTGCTGGGAGCAATATAGACGATGGGGCCCAGCTAAAGAAGTATTAGAAGGGAATAATATTAGGGTTAGGGTTAGAGTCTATCCTTGTGATACTTTGACAAAGAATGTGGCTGCTTTCTGCCCTTGTCCCAAGAACCCCCTAAGGCTAAATTAAAAGTTAATGGACTAATTTCTTTGGTGGGGAAGATTTCAAGAGTCTAATTGTGGAACTGTGAAAGGGAGACTGAGCAGCCTGGTTCCTGGTTGAGCTAATGCTTGAGACCCCAGAAACCCTGAAGGAACGGTAGGTACTTCACCTGTTCCTGGGCACCAGGCCCCTGTCCCTAGCCACAGTCCTCCATAGCTTTTGTGGCCATCAGTCACATATGGGTAATGCTCCAAGCCCCTCCACAAGTAGAGGACGTGACCTGTGGACACATAGGCTCAAGACAGCTCCCCATTTTAATGAGGTACCTAAAGGTCTGGAGGGCTTAGCCAATACACTTTGCTTACTAGACACTCTTCCCTGCAAACTGTATTTAGTTTCAGGCCCACCCTGAGAAGTGGGGTACACTTTTACACATACACTTTCCACCATGACAATAAATGCCTTAAAACCATGGACTGTCTCTTTTCATAGGGATCTGCCATGGGGAGCCATGGAGATGGCCTTCACCTATAGAGCCATCTTCTAATCTCCCATAGAAGGCCTCTTTGTGTTCACAGCCATGGCCGCCACCAAGCCCAAGCCCATTACTACCCTACAGGACTAGCCAGAGCTCTTCCTCCCCCCCTCCCCCCGCCCTGTCCTATATCCAGCCTGGGGAGGGGGAGCACTCTGTTCTCAGCTCTTCCACGGCTTCCAATGGCACCTCGGTGTCCAAGACTCTGAGAACCCGATGGCCCCTACCTTGTCACTGGCCCTGGGACCCCGAAATAGCTCCGGTTATCCCGTGCCTCAGACTGTGGTCCCCAGCCATCTGGAGTGTTGTCCTCTGGCTTCCCTTAGGCCCAACACTTGCCCAGCGACAGTGTGAGGTAAGCGAGGTCACTCCCCACATCCCGCCCTGTGGCGGAGTGGACGCTGGACCCCACAATCCTACATCTAATATTAACTATTTTGTGGTTCTTATTAACCACAGTTATGTGGGTCGACAAAGAAATAAACACAAAGAAAAATAATACGAAATTTTCAAGATGGATAGTTTGAAGAGAAAAAGAGCACGTGGGGGTCTAATGTTTCAGCCAAGGCTCCCGATGAAAGAAATAATGACAATGAGGAGAGGCCCGGTCTGTACTGGAATAAAGTTGAAGCTGCCCTCAGGACAATACCTCACTCAGCTAACCTTATAACCTATGGAAGAAAACGACCTAAAGAGTTGTCGGCTCTCAGAAACAAACAGCAAATCAAATTGTCACAAATGTGACACCAGGGGTCAGGGTCCGTCACGGGTTTGCAGCCAGACTTGACAGTGTGGTGTACATGCTACCAGCTTTAGAGTTACTACGGATACATGAGGAACTGAGTTGTGGGAATATTCCTTCTCAGTTTCAGAGAGCCGTCAGGTATGTGGCAGAGAATTCACTGCCCAGACGTCTTGAAAAGCAATTGCAGGAAACCTGAATTGTGTTGGATAGCCCAAGAAGTAGAAGATGCCAGAATGGTGGGATGTTTGCAAAGGAGAGCTGCAAACTGGGAGCAGAAACAACCCAGTACCACGATGTATGTTGTAGGAGGCAAAACTGGAGGCAAACTGGCACCATTTAAGCCTTTTGACGCCAGACACGGAGCTTCAGGATTTGACATTTCATCTCCTGGGTTTTGGTCGTCCTTTGTTTCATTATTTCCTCATTGTGTTCCCAGCCTGCTATGTGGAATGATGATATATACTCTGGACCACTACATGTTGGAAGTCTACAATTTGCTCTTTTTTTCAAACAAGGAATAATAAATCAGAGATTGGTTTGAGTCTCAAAAGAGATTTTGGTTGTTTAAGTAGTGTTAAACCTTAGATATTATGGGGACTTTTGAAGTTGGACTAAATGCATTTGTATTATGATATGGCTAGGAGCCTGTAGGGGCCAGTGAGTGGAATCTGCTGCTTTGTATGAGATATATCCCATAATTTGGGGGGCATTTGAATACTTGATCCTCCACTGGTAGCCCTGTTTGGGTAGGTTTAGAAAGTGTGACATTGCAGGATGAAGTCAGTCACTAGGGCCAGGCTCTGAAGTTTCAAATGCTACATATCTTTCCCAGTTTAATCTCTTCTTCCCACGTGAGACTGACGACATGGACTCTCAGCTTGCTGCTTCTGCCGTGCCTGTTTGCTGCCATGGTTCCCAGCTGGGATGGTGATGGACTCTTACCATGTTCAAACTGTAAATCCCTATCTTCTCCACATTCCCTGGGTCATGGTGTTTTCTCACAGCAATTGGGAAAGTAAGCAAAGCACGTGGCCAACAATCCCCTGTGGTCCACTTTCTTCCTTGAGTATTTTCAATTTGTTCAACAGAGGCATCCAATGGGGTCACATTGAAAACCTTCAACCCTTAAAACTTGAATTTGGAATTTTACAAGTCTACTCATGTTTTCTACTTTGTATTAATCTATTTGTTATTTGTCCGTGTGTGTGTGTGTGTGTGTGTGTGTGTGTGTGTGTGTGTGCATGTTCCTACCTGGGTTTCTGGATGTCATGTGCATACAGTTACCCATAGGGGTCAGCACTGGATTCACTGGAACTGCAGCTACAGGTGGTTTCGAGCTACTCGGTGGGAGGAATCTGAACCCTGATCCTCTGTAAGAACAATAAGTACTCTTAGACATTGAGCCATCTCTCCAGCCCCTGGTTTATATTTTAAACATGTAAATCAAGAATTTAGAAATTAAGGTGTTGAAGTGAAACAACTAAGAGCATGTCACAAGTCTCCATTCTCTCTCAGCATATCCTGACACTTAGCAGACTAAAAATGTGGAGGCTTTGAAGTTTCATTCAAAAGGACCCACATTGAAGCACAGCTACAGGGTTTACACCCAAATCATGTGCTCATTTAAAGATGTCTTACCTTAGTTTACTCCTTTAATGTCTCAATTATGCTTCTAGCCATTTGCCTATTAAAAGGGGCCATTCAGTATATTTAAAACTAATAACTCAAAAGGCTTTTCTCTAGCATGTTTTTATTGCATTTGCTCTTTGACAAGCCCAATACATTCTAATTACTGCAATGCCCAACATCTCTAATCCTCTTTGCGGGGACTCCCAAACAGTGTAGGCGTTTATAATTCTTCCACAAGGAGCAGTTGGTTAGACCCGATTGCTGATGACACCACATGCCTTAGGAAGAGTTTTCAAAATAATAGGGATTATGTCTTTTCACCAGACCAAGACAATGTGAGTGAAGCTACAGAGCAGATGTGTTCATTCTTACACATGTGGCTCATGGTAACCCTGGCCATGCTGGTTGTGAATAGGAGTTTTAGTGGACTAGATCAGGTATTTTGAAGAACTCACTGGATGTATAACATTTGCTATCACTTTTGGATCCTGCTTTACATTCAGGAAGGCTGTTCAGAATCTAGTATCGTTTCTGTGACCAATTATCACCACAGTGTAATCTAAATTTGTATAAGCACGAAAGCTAATTGACTCTAACATCCCTTGTAAAGACTTCATCCCATTATAAAGCACAAATGATGACTATAGACCACTTCCCCTCAAATAAGTAGATATAATTGAGGTGACGAGAAGAGAGACTGGGGTTTAATAGAGGAGCAGAAATGTTATAAGGAAATTCAGTGTGGTCTGATTAGTGATTTTCTCCTGTATCCAGCCTTAGGAGGACACACTCACTGTGAACCATGTTAAGGAACTAGTAGAAAAGTCATAGAGTATTGGCAACATGTGAACTGGGAGAGCCCATTCTTGTCCCATTGTCACTGGAAACAGCCAGCATGTATTCCATGAAAGGATTCCAGTACAGTTCATGGAAACAAAAGTGGTCAGCAAAATGGAACTCGAAATTGACACACGGAGTTTGGAATCTCTGAGGCATATTGTCGCAGTTGAGCTGGGGTCTGGGTGGTTTGTTCTGTGCCACTTTCCACAGGTGCTCTTGGTTATCAGGGACAGCGATAGAGCCATTCATTCCCCCATGTGACAGATGTGGTCCTTAAGTATGAAAGATGAGCAACCACATGATATGTTTGACTTATTTAGTTTGCTCTTCTTAGCCTACCATGAAATAGATATTTCATTTATAATGTGATATAGGCCCTTAAAGTACTGTGTAAGAAGTCATTCTTACCAGTAGTTTAAAGAAGCAGTTGAGAAGCAGAGAGATCATTGAGCGGAGTGACACAGATGATTAATGACAAGAGGTTTGGATCTTACTCAGTGAGGCTCAAAATCTTTATCCCTGGAATTCTGACCTCAGTTAGTAGGTCTTTCTCAAGTCAATATTTATAGCTAGACATTTGAATCAAGCTCAGGGTTATGTAATGATTCCTTCTTTAGTATTTTTGAGTAGAATGTACTCTGAACAAGGAGACCCCTCTGCCTTTCGTCAGGCAAACTAAGTAATTTTTTCTTCTCAAATTTCCAAACCTAAATTCGTCTCAGAAAGTGTAGCCACGGTTTTCCAGTTTCCTTACCCAAAGCTAGAAATTGTCTCCAAAACTGACAAGAAGGTCAGTTTGAGCAGAGACAGGAAGTTCCTTGTGTAGAGGGATTGGATGGGTAGAAGGTTTTCTGAAGTCATATTGAGGGACACCTCTTTGGAGTACCAGCCATTGACCTCAGTTTGCTGGTGGACTTTCACACTAGTGATGATATCTTAGTCACAAAAGAACCCTCTCGATGCTTTGTGGCCAAGCCCTTTTCTTCTAGGGCTTAGCTTCTCCAGCTTCTGCAATTCCAGTCTTTCTATCACCCACCTCAGGCTATTCTGCTCTGAACAGTAGCCATCTGGGAGTAATGATCACTATGAGACAGAATTCCCTGCCCACCTGGAAGGTATCCATCCATGCGGCACCTGCCCGTGAAGGGTTTTCTATGAGTTACAAAGGTCAGTGGCTGTGGAGGGGAGATTCTTTTCTGTAGAGTTTAGAATTCGCTGTCACAGACATAACAGTTGAAGGCTGTTCTTTACGATGCTCGTTGTCTATCTTCCTGGGTACACAAAGGGAAATGGAAGTCAGTGCTGTGGAAAGTGTGATGCATTTGTCTTAGTAATTGAACTTAACACACAGTCAGGTGTGAGGACCTGAGAGCAAGTGCTAGGTTAGGACTCACACCTTAGAGGATTCCATGTTATGTGATTTCTTGGGCTACTGTATTTGACCCAGGCATCCTGAATAATTCAAGCGTGCAGTGCAGACTGCCGCTTATTGCCAGCATCCTAATCTACATGGATTCCCATCAGGTTGAGAAGTAGGATATGGCCCTCTTTGTCCTGGCTCAGTTTACCAGCGAGGCTGCTTTCGTGCATGAAGTTTCAAACCCTCCTCAAGCAATTTCCTTCCCTGTCTGTGCCTTTCTCTCGAGCTCTCTTCAGAAACAAGAATATTGAAGCTTTTAAAGTAGCTGCAGTCACCATTCTGAAATAGATGTTTCACTGTTATCTAGACAACCTGATCCCTCAGCTGAAAGGGACTGGTGGCCTCTCAGTGTCCCCGGATTTTGTGTCTGTGGCACACATTAGCAAGTGGTCACCTGAAGTGTGAGTGTATAAGTGTACAAGTCTGGCTCTATACCTAGCTCAAAAAAAAAAAAATCCTACACTATAAAGTTTCACACTTTTGTATAGTATTTTTATAGAACCTTTTACTTTTTACATTTATTATCAATATCATGCATGTGTGTGTGTGAGTGTGTGTGTGTGTGTGTATGCATGACATCAGTATGTACACATGTGTATGGGCAGTGTACTTGATTCTGCTTATGCAAGTGGACACTAGGGATGTTATGCTAACTTTTTTTTTTTTGAGACAGGGTCTGTAACCGGTTGTTCCAGATTATTTTCCTGACAGGGAGCCCCCGGCCACTGTCACTTGTCAGTGTCTGACTGCCAGCCCTGCGGTTATAGGAGCATACTCTATCCAGCTCTTACAGTGAGGCTGTGGATTCAGGTCCTGTGCTCCAGCAGTGAGCACTTGACCCACTGAGCCCTCTTCCCAGCCCTGGAGAAATTTAATGTAAGTTTGGAATACAGTTTTCAGGAAAAAGTACAGTTAATATGAGGAAAACTTCTAGATATAAAACCTACTGCTTTCAGCATGAAGCGTCTCATAAAAATTTAAAAACAACAAAAGCCCAACAAAAGAAAAAACGCTTCTTACAAACCTTTTAAAATGCAGCATGAACGCAGCTTTGCAAGACTGTGATACTTTTTTACCTTTGAGGGATTTTTTTTTCAGAGCCAGTGTGAATAGTTACATTGTAACTATGAAAATCCAGTCTCTATTAATGCCTGGCTTGCTAATGTTTGTCCCTGGTCAAAAGGCACCGCTATGTGACTTTTGAGGGTATGAGAGTTTTTGGAGGTTCTTATTAGTTTGTTTCGTCTCCTTTTCTGTGTTGATCTAGTGCCTTTAGTTTCTGCCTCTTAAGTCAGTAGTCAGTACACTGCCCATTGGAAAGTCCGATGCTGAGTGACTCAGGCTGTGTAGACCAGACCAGAGTGTTTATATTACTCAGCTAAAGCAGCTGCAATTCAAAACGGTTACAGGTATGTTACAGGTATAAGACATGCAACCAGAAAACGAACTGAAGCAACTGGGGACTTGATTTGTAGACTTCAGTCTACCAGCCCCTGTTTAACCTGTTAGGTGTGGTGACATAACTATGTATAGTACTATGTAATAAAGAAAACAGGATTCTGCAAGGACTTAACATGGTCCTAAAAGCAAAACACATGAAAGTTTGTGCCACAGTTTCATTTGCAGACCCTAGATGTATTTCTTTTATTCTTTAAATCTTGTTGAAGGTTTGTGTCTATGCTCTACGCACCTATGAGTTACTAGATGTGTGAGTTCTAATGCCACGTGCGTCATGGCATGGCCAAGAGTATGAAATAGGAAGGTACAACTCTAACTCACTGAATAATTAAACTTGTGCTCCCAGAAATGATAGAAGCATGATAAAAGAATAGAAAAATGATTGTGTGGTATGAAAAAGCTGTGTTTTAACTCACGATTCCTGAGTGTGACACTAAGTAGAAACTGATTTCTTTCGGGACAGCTCAGTGTTGAAATGGAAGGAAATCTAGTAAGTAAGAATGTTAATTCTTTTTTTTTTTTTTAAGAATGCTAATTCTTGCTTAGAATCCCAAGAGAGTACTTGACCTGAAAAGACATATTCTAAATAATACTAGTTTTTTAAGAGTTGTTTTTATCTGTATTAGTAGTCCGTGTGTGCTGGAGAGACAGCTGTGGGTTCTGGGAACCGAACTCTTATACTTTTTGTCATGAGGAAAACCTTTAACAACAGAGCCACCTCTCCAGCCCAATGATAGTAGTTTTAACAACAATGACAACAACAACAACAAAAAAAACCCAAAAAAATAAAAAACTCAAGCCCGTTCACATTTATAAAGAGTGTAGACGGGACTGGAGAGTTTTCTCAGTGGTTAAGAGCATTGACTGCTCTTCCAGAGGTCCTGAGTTCAATTCCCAGCGACCACATGGTGGCTCACAACCATCTGAAATGAGATCCGATGCCCTTTTCTGGGGTGTCTGAAGACAGCTTCAGTGTACTCATAAAATAAAAATAAATAAATCTAATAAACCCAGCATAGACAGAACCCTGGACATGTGAACAAGTCCTGTGGTCCGCAGTATTTTCCTGAAGGTGGCTTGGAGGTTTCCCCTTATTGATTTTGTTGAGGAAAATGCATGTTCAGGAGCCACAGATGTGAAGGCTAGCGAGACACAAAGCTAATCATGACAGGGAGACACCCAGACAACACAGGAAAGATACAATGCCTTTGACATGAAGCTTTGCACAAATAAAGAGTTGAGATTTTGCTATCCCAGAACACAGTTTCATGAACTAGAATTGACTTAGAGGGTTTTTACCCATATTCTTGTCTAGGAGGGAACTTAAAAGAAATGCCCCAATGTCAGAAGTCCAAATCCACAAAAGGTGAGCCGAGACTTACAGTACCCACTAGGAATTTCTAAATTCAAGAAGCCCTGACAACCATCTCTGCCCCTTAGGTTTATAAGCAACTCACCTGGAGACACACTGAGCCCATTCATCTCACATACAAGACAATGTAGACATTTGATTGTAGAAATATTAGATTGTCTGACTATAAGTACAGTTCTAAATATAGGGATTTTCTAACATCTTATGCACTAGCTATTTTGTTCTTTACAAACAAAAGTAAAAGGGAAAGAACAATGTGTTTTCAAGTATTGAGGTAAGTCACAACGATCCTTAAATAATATTAGCCAGAGATGTAGGCATACATGATGTTGTACTTTGAAAGCTAAATTTTAAATGTTAGACATTTGATCTCTGTCTCTAAAGCTGTGGTTTATCAACCTGTGGCTAATGATGCTTTTTAGGGTCAAATGACCCTTTCACAGGGTCACATATGAGATATCTTACATAGCAGATAGTAAAATCGTGATTCATAGTAGTAGCAACCTTATAGTTATAAAGTAGCAACAAAAATAATTTTATGGTTGTGGGTTTCCACAACATGAGGAACTGTATTAAAGGGTCTCAGCATTAGGAAGGTTGAAAATGACTACATTAAAATTATTTTACACTTTAAAAATAATTTTTATTTTAAAGTAAAATATAAAGTCATTTTTCTCCCCTTGCTTTTCCTCCTCCAATTCCTCCCATGTACCGCTCTTGATTGTTCTCAAATTCATGGTCTTTTTCACACAGACAGACACACACCTACACACAGACAGACAGACAGACAGACACACAGACACACACACACACACAGATACACACACATACCTAAATTAATAAGTATGATCTATTCAGTCCATTTAATGTCACTTTATGTATAGCTTTTTGAAAAAACAAAACCAGTGAAATAATATTTTGAAATTGATTTGTACCTTTGAGCATAAAAATCTCCCCCTTCCCCCCAAATCACAAAGATTGTGCTACTTTCCTCTGAGGAAGATAATGATGTCAGATATCCATGCTTCTGTAAGTAGAGATTTGCATCTATCATATTTTTCCTCGGGAAGGTGTGTGGGAGAAATAGGGTGAGAGAAAGCAATTTCAGCCTGCATTTGCAGCTTGCTGAGAGTCATACCATATAAATACGGGCAGACTTTGTTGTCCCCAAATGACTTCTCTTTGAAAATGAAGAAATAGATTCTTGAAAAGAAAAAAAAAAAAAAGAAAGGAAGGAAGGACCAGGCCAAAAACAGAACTGTCATTCAATGTTTGTTCACGTTCTTTTACTAACGAAGGCTGAAAGCAAGATCAAGTCTCTTTCATTTTGACAAGGTGGAGAGTGTTAGTGGAACAGCGATAGTATTGATCTTGAGTGTGCTGTGTGTTGCTCTATGTCTGTGAGCACTGGCTTTGGAAGCAGGCAGCCTGCTGGGCCTGTGTTAGTGATCCTCCATTAGACTGTCTGCATAGTGTATGGAATTTCCACTTCCCCCTGTGCATAATAACTGGTATTGGTTCTCAGGAATAAACGTATATCTCATTTAAAAGTTTAAAAACAGTGCTTAGGAGTCTGTTGGCAGAGACAGACACTTATAATTAAAGCACACTGGTTTTTCATAGTCACCTCAGTGCCGTTCTTATTTCTGATTCGTAGATTTCAATCCTGAAATGTCTCTTAGGGAATTGAGAAACTTCCCCCAATTCATGGTGTGTGGTTTTTCTGAAAACTTCTATATTTGGCTTTAGAATCATTGAGTGGTGACTACATACTTAGAAACATTTCCTGGGGCTCACAAGAGATCAAGGATAAAACACTTAGTGGGGGCCACGAAGGGCGCATCGTTTGATGGGTTTGGCGGTGTTATCTCAAGAGTTAACTTCTGGATGTTGTTTGATTTTCTTTTTCAGTACTTGGGGATTAAATCCAGGACTTTACAAGCTAGGGAATGCATGCTAACGTTGACCCACACTCTGGTGTGACAGTTTTAAATTAGTCATGTATGCAAACGCGATGGCGCTGTTTCTTAATGAAATAATTCTTTCCTATTAATTGGATGCTACAGAAAGGCAAGTAAAGAGGTTAGTGATAAGGACATCACTGGGTTTCTTAATGATTCTATAGGCATTATACTTCACATTTTACATACATTGGCCTAGCTGAATACACTGTGATATACTTTCGTTCATAGTTAATATAAATGAAAACTGAGGGCTGGAAAGGTAGTCTGCACATTCTTTATACCATGTCCTGAACTCCAAGCCCAGCACAGCTGCTCTGAACACTCAAAAGCTTCCCATCAGCCAACAACAAGCACCAAGTGGTCTAGGAGAGATACCCAGCAGCACACGTTCATCTATTCATGTTCCGTATTTCTTCAGGTGTCCATCAACTCAGTGCACAGGTGAAATCCTGACACAAGCTGTATACTCACCTTCCACATTGCTGTTTGGATGGCAGAATCTACCAAGGTTAATAAAATGGCCTCAGAGTCATCTTGGCACATGCCAAGCCAGGAAGCAGGCCTGCTGTGGATTGTCTAGGTAAAAACTTAAGTTGAAAACTAAGAAACAAAAACACAGTCTTCAAATTAGTCACTATGAGCTCAGGTCACCTCTGAGGCAGAAGTGGCTTGCATTCCAGCTGTGTGTGTGTGAGCAGCAGAGTCTGGTCTGCTTTAGAAAAATGAGGGAAATGTGTGGCTAGTCATTGTTAAGCAAATCTTTGGGAAGAAGAAAGAAGAGACCTAACTCTGCCTTTCCTTTTGTTTTTTGTTTTCCTTTTGTTTTTCCTTTTGTTATCTAAACTTCCTGAGAGCTTACTCTATTAATCACACTGGGCTGAAACTCATGGTGATCCCCCTGCCTCAGCCTCTTGGGATTATAATAGTCAGACTGGAGGCATAAGCTATACCTTTTCCCCTCAATAAAATCAGGCATACCAAGTTCCTAGGAAGTTTCCCCATAAGCACTCACATCCCATTCATATTTACTGAGCATCTATTATCTGAAGGACATTATCCTGAGGTATTTTCTCCTGACTGACATTGCCAGTAATTCTGTTAAATATTCATTAATACCCATTGCATTGCACAATGCAAAGAAAACAATAAACAAACAAACAAACAAACAAAAAAACTAAACTGAAGCCTGATGTCTAAGTGTTAGAGTTGAGGAATAATCCTGGGTCCAATTTGAAAGCTGTAACCAATAGGGATACATAGTTTTCTATGCCAACCCCAGACACAGAGGTTTTTATTTTTCACAGTGCTTTTAGCCTTAGATTAGTCTTGTTCCCCAATTAGCTCTTAACTTATATTAACCTGTTTTACTGATCTATATCTGCCATGTAACTGACTACCTCTCTTCAGTTTTATGGGTGCCGGCGAATCACCCTGATTCCTCCCCAGATTCCTCATCTCTTCCCAGAAGCCCCACCGGTTCTCTCCTGACTTGCTATAGGCTGTTCAGTGCTTTGTTGACAGGTGATGCTTTTACACACCCGCACAAGAGATTACCCCAACAGCAAGCACAAGCTTTATGTATAGCTCTAGGAAGAAGTAGACATCTTTCAAAGGACAGCTCAGAAGTGCAGATGAAAATAGCATTTGCATCCAAATCACCTATTTATACAAACCAAAGATGCTGAGGACAGATTCAGAATGCTGCCCTCTAGAAGCCTTATCCTAGTGACCTCCGTGTCACCTGATTTTGTGGTAACAAATGTGCACCCTGCATAAGACTAGAGAAACCACATCTTTCAGGCCCTCCCATATTTCATTCTATGATAATTAGTCTATTAAGCCAGAATGGAGTACCTGCAGTGTCTGGAATTATTAGACCTCTCAGGCTGAGACTGTAGACACTTCTGCGCCTTCTCTGACCGTTGATCTTCCCGACCTTCTTGTTGGATGAATCAGTTCAAGGGCTTAAAAGTTGTTCTTCTCCAAGCTTGAGCTTCTCTTTGCTCCTCTTAAGACTTCCCTTATTTTGACAATTACACACGGAACCAGGTGTGTCGTGCCACTGATTTTCAGGAAAGAAAATATGACATATGTTGCTTTTGCGTGCAATTAAAAATGTAAGCTTGTCATAACTTTGGTTAAGGATGCATTTTTATGTTTGTATGTGTACTTGAGAAGTCATCACTGATTATCTTCCTCAATAACTGCATATTTCTTTTGAGTCAGGGACTGTCACTGGATTTAGTGCTTTCTATTTTTTGTTTGTTTGATTGTTTTTTGTTTTTGTCTAGACTGACTGGCCAATGAGCTCCTATCTCTGCCTCCCAACCGTGGGGATTGATATGTGCTGCAGTATCTGGCTTTTTAAAATAGGTGATAGGGGTACAGGGAGGGTTACATTTCTGGACTGATAAAAGAAAACAAAGCTAAGTCATCAGAGGTCAATGGAGAGGCCCAGAAATAATGAAAGTAGCAAGATTCCAGGAAACAATCTTGGAAGATAGTGATGCTTGCAGGATGATTGTGGAGAACAGTGATTTTTTTCAAAAATTTTTATTAGATATTTTCTTCATTTACATTTCAAATGCTATCCCGAAAGTTCCCTATACCCTCCCCCTCGCTCTGCTCTCCAACCCACCCACTCCTGCTTCCTGGCCCTGGCATTCCCCTGTACTGAGGCATATAATCTTAGCAAGATCAAGGGGCCTCTCCCAAGGATGGCGGACAAGGCCATCTTCTGCTACATATGCAGCTAGAGACACGAGCTCAGGGGGTACTGGTTAGTTCATATAGTAGTTCCTCCTATAGGGTTGCAGACCCCTTCAGCTCCTTGGGTACTTTCTCTAGTTCCTCCATTGGGGGCCCTGTGTTCCATCCAATAGATGACTGTGAGCATCCACTTCTGTATTTGCCAGGTACTGGCATAGCCTCATAGGAAACAGCTATATTAGGGTCCTGTCAACAAAATTTTGCTGGCATATGCAATAGTGTCTGGGTTTGGTGTCTGTTTATGGGATGGATTCCCCAATGGGGNAGTCTCTGGATGGTCCTTCCTTCCGTCTCAGCTCCAAACTTGAGAACAGTGATGTTAAGAGGGAAGCAAAAAGAAAACCAAGGTGAGAATTGTTTCTGAAGGGAAAGAGGGAGAGTTTAATGGAACTGGTTATGATAAAAAGAAAACTTTTAGCAATAACTTTTAGTATCTTTAGGATAAAATGTGTCACTTGAATCTGGAATAGCCTAATTTATGAGGACTTTAGAAGTAAAGGAAAAATCTTAGGTGGGATTGTGTGGGCAAAAGGCAGCATTCAACAAGTTAAGGAAAGAACAGCAGTTGCTAATCTAGAGACAGTACATCTAGATCCCTCACTAAGATGTTTGCATACTTGTGGGAGGAAAGAGAAAAGAGAGGACCGCACAGGAGAGAAAGAGTCTGGAGATTCCGCACAGGAAGTCCTTTCCTGTCAGCTCAGATTGTCACTCTTGGTTTTGACCTGTGTTTAACCAAGATGCATGTACACCTGTACATAGACCAGCTTATAAAGCAAAACCTTAATAAGGAGAGAATCTTCATTCACCAGATTATCACATCTTCAACAAGTCTTCAACCTGACTCTGATCAGTGACTGTTAGCAGTATTCTTCACTGGACAGCAGCGTTGTATGCATAGGGTGTGTTCAGGAAAGAGGTGGGAAAGACTAGGATGATGCCAGTCTGGAAAGACAAAGAAGGTGGGGCATCCCTCAAATGAGATACACTTTATAAAGCTTTAGCTTAGCAGCCAGTGTTTTAGATGTCCAGGTATTCAATGAAGCTAATTAACTTTAATAAAATAATTTAGACCATCAAACACGGAGCATACATCATCAATAAATCTATCTAAGTTACAGGTGAGTATTACCCACACTGAGGAGGAGGAACAAATACAGAGTTAGCCCAAGACACTTTGGGAAATGATATTTTGATAGAGTTCTGCAAAGCCAGTGCCCAAAACTCCTGAGCACAGGGGGAACCCAGCAGCAAGTTTGTTTCTCATGACAGTATTGGTTTGCAATTCTGAGGCTACTTTAGGTGTGCACTAAGACTAGATAGAGAATCTAAACAGTGAAAGCTACTTTTAGACAAAGATGTTACAAACAAGGTAAGGACAAAGACCAAGTTGAAACCTGTGCTATTAGAGAGGGATCTGGGTATTGGCCATTTTCATCTCAATCTTTGAGTGACATACCTTCGGTATAGCTGCCTGAGTCTCTTTCTGATAGAGGCAATATAGAAACAAGTGATATACATGTTATCTGAGTTTCACATAAGTACCCATTTCTGGCTCTCAATTGGATCTAGCAGCAGTTCACACCCCAGCAAACAATGCCCCAGCATCCAGACCCAGATCCTTAGGTACCATATCTTATATGAAAAGCTAGGACTCACTGGACAATTAGTTGATTGTAGAGCTAGAGAAAGGAAAACAAAAGACAAAGACAAAAAGTGAATCTGGAGCATCATATGATGGTGATTTTCTTCAGAAAATGAAGAAACTGATTTAGAAGTAGGGACTGACCAAAGGCCCCAGAATGCTAAAGTTAAAACACCCTCAGCCAATGGAATTATAACTCAAAATCCTGTACCCATTGCATCTGAAGCATCTATGAAGGGCAATTATCTAGTAATCAGATTGAACTCTATGCATTTAATTATCCATTTCCTCCTGATACAGGGAACCTCCAAACCAAACTAAGCAGCAGCCTTGATTTTTTTTTAAAAAAGGAATTTTACGTTTTATCTTTCCATTTTGTCTTGAATTAGGATTCCATTTACTTCATGAAAAAAATCAAAACAGAGTGTTTCTATGCATATTTGGGGGAAATAAAGAATCTTTGTGGTAGAAAAAAAAATAAAACTAAACACCCTCAGCCACAGGACAACGATAAGGAACTCAGCCCTGGAAAAAGCCTTTGTGAGACCACATGTAAATAAATAACTGACTAAAGAAGGGAGTGGGGAGGGGATAATCTTTCAAAATAATTACTAGTTTGTAGAAGAAATCAAGGGTATTTTGTATTGTTTCTGCCTGCACGCTGACCGGCACCTGCCTGCGTGCGCAGAACACACCTTGGGGTGGGTTCGCACTTCAGAGCTAATCTTCCTAAAATAAGAGATGACCTGCAAGAAAGGTTATTAATATTTATTGATTACACGCGGGAGAACCCAACCCTCCCCCACGTGTCCCAAGTCCCATTGTCCATTGTTTCTGCTTAGTGTCTCTCTCAGAGCTGTATGGCTTAATGGCCCATGTCCCAATGGTGGAATGGCGGAATGGCGCGTTCCGGTCCTCTGAGGAGCTGTGTCCAGAAGGCGGGTCCAATCGAGTAGGCGTGACATTGGTGGTTGGTCCAGGCGACGAGTGGGCGTTGACAGTGGGCGCTCCGAGGACGCTGTGTTCCGGCGGCTGATCTGGCTGATCTGGGGAGCGACCCCCAGCGTGCCTGTAAGAGGCAGGACACAATGTTCAGAGGGAGGACCCAACAGTATTTGAACTCACAGGTAGGCAGAGTGGCAACTGTCAAACATAGGATCTGCCCATTAAGGGTGAAATCAGCAGGTCAGAGTTGGAGAAGCAATAGGTCACTGGTAGAGCATAATTGCTCACAATAAATTTCAAAATAGACCTTTACAAGAGTAAAATAACAGACACTACTGTAATTACCTAGGCAAGGTTAATGTCACTGATCGATAGCATGAGTTCTCCTGGTAGTGATATGTCGATGAGGACAGATCATCGTCTGTCAATCTCTGACAGTCTTTTCCAAGCTGAATAACTGTAAACTAACAATCAGCAACTGCAAACGTGTTTCACGATGTACTTGGCCAGTGTTTATGGAGTATAAAGGTTTTGCAAGACAAGAAAAGGCTGAGGGTCTGTCACGAGATTGAAGGCAACTGAGGCTACTCCGGGATTAACCAAAGCCCAAGCTGAATCCTGAAACAGAAAAAAAGAAAATTGCAGTAAGAGGAAAACTTGGGAAAGTTATTATGAAGTTATAGAATTGTCAGGTGCTAATGTAAATCTTTGGAGCTTAATGATGGCAAAGCAGTTTAATAAGTGGTACTACTTGCAGAAATTGGAATAGTTGTGCGTAAACCCTTCATTTTTAACTTTTCCATAAGTTGAAATTCATTCTGAACCTCAAAAATTTGATGAGGAAAAACAAAGAGGAAGACGATAAACAGCAAACAAGAAAAATATAAACCTGTGGGGTTTTTTTGGAAAATAGCTAATTTGGTTAATATATTACTACTACTACTACTACTACTACTACTACTACTACTACTACTACTACTACCATATTAATAATAAAGCAAACTCTCTGGGGACTGTTTTTCTCATGTCTGAATAAGCTGGCATGGTTGCCTGTCATAGTCCACTTTGAAGGGACTTCTAAAACATGAGATACAGGCAGAGTTTGCAGCCCCACAAGGGACAAAAGAAACACACCATGGGGTGCTGTACATATTTCACTGTTTTAGCTCATATGCTTGCTACATTTGTTGGGAGGGAGAAAGTTGCTATCTACTTAGTAGTCATGTATATGCTCAGTATAAATGTGGAGACCTAAAAAATTCTTAATGTGTTATTACTCATTCGATATAGGTTTCCAAGGAGATAAACACACCAATTGCACAGGTATGCCAAGAGTGAGCAAATTCCCGTGTTTAATATGAACCAAAATATCTTATATTAGCCCCAATTTGAAAATGGCATTGCTCCCTCATACAATTGCTAATTCATATAAACTTTAATTAAATAATATGTTTAAAAATTGAAAATGAGGATTTTGGCATTTAAACAAATCCGTTTATGAACCAGTCTACTCAATGATTATTAAATGCTACTTGACTAGGCTGTTATACTATTTTAGTACTAGCACTAGGAATGCTGAGGCAGGAGGATCACAAGTTTTAAGCCATCCTGGTCTTTATAACAAGATCTTGTCTTTCCAAAATAGTGCTAAATTATTTCATCATGAAACCATGTTGCTAAGTTATATGATAGAACTGGTCCAAGGTAACATTATGATTAGAAAATAGAAAGCATAGAAAACCATAAAAAGCCCTAACTGGAAACAGAAAATATAACTTAATATTTAGTCATCAAGACAGCTATGCGTATTGCATTTCAAGTAAGGTACCATTGCCATAGAACTTGCAAGTTTGATTTAGAAATGCACAGAAAGAAAACTTGAAAGTTTTTGTCCAAGCTAGTCAACCACTTTCCTGGCTTCTATGGTGTATATTTGTTTTCTTTTTATACATCATAGCGCCATTAAAGTGAATTCTTCTGAAGTCCCGCATATGGTAGTTTAGGGAAGCTGAACTGTGAGCGCTGATGGCAACAACATGTGGAGGTGTGAGAAAACACTTTAAAAACAATCTAAATAATAACATCCTAGTGATTGAATCCCCTTGGGGCCCACTTTAACATATATTCTAAAGTAAAAGAAAAGGTACACTAAAAGATGCCGTGCTATCTAATTTAAATGGACATCTAGTGGTTTGCTATCAAGATAGGGTGCGAATGTAATCCCTCAGTTTCTTTCTTTCTTTTTCTCTGACATTGAGTATTCCTGGTCCTTAGAATCATGGGCATGGTGGTGTAAGCAGGTGAGTAGGCCATCTGAATATTAACTGTAATGGAGTTGACTTTCTTGCCCGGTCTTTTGGTGGGGCAGGGTTACGGGCTTAATGAGGAATCAGAAGATTCACACTTAAACACTTCCTGTTATCAATAACAGAGCCACCACTACACTAGACCTAGAATCCAGAGATGCTGACGATGGCACCTCACCTTGCAAAAATAATTAGGATCTCCAACACTTTCATGTGTCCCCAGACTGTTGGATCCTTGTGACAGCCTGGTCAGGTGGGTGAAGAGGTGCAATAGGTGTGCTTTGAATTTACATATGGACCATCTCTCTCTGCTCAAGTTCCTTTGAGAACCAAGACCTCATCTTACTGCTCCTTATTGGACAATACCACTCCTCTCAAAGGGAAGCAGGAGCTTTGGGCTTTGGGTTCCGGAGCAGGAGGGTGCTACCGGAAAACTCGCTGTCTTGTGCTACAGCACCAAGGGCTATTTTTAGATGTTTTCCTTTGGCTAATTGTCTCTCCCTCCTTGGGGAATTTCGATGGGTAGAATCCCAGATGAGCCAATTTTCTTACTAATTCCCGCAGAGATGGGAAAGAGGAAGGCCATGGCTCCTCTGTTTGTTGCCTTGGGGCCTCACAACTTTCTTCATGATGACAAAGGAGTGGGTTCAGTGAGGTCTTCAAGGACATTGAAACCAGCTCTGCTGGACTCATGGGCCAATGAGACTAAGACAGGATGTGGTGGGAGACTGGAAAATATCTTCTTGGAGCCTTGAACCACCCTGATTTCTGAAAGCAGAGGACATGGAGCCAGCAGTGACAATGGGCCCAAGACTCTTGTCACATGTCCTGACTTTCTTTACCACTTTTGAAAGGAAAAGGGAAGTTCTAGAGAACTTGAACCTTCATCTCAACTTTTGGAAAACATAGGGAGACTAGTGGAAATTAGCCTAAAGAAGGTAAAGATGGACAGAGTGATGACAGTCATTTAGTCTTAATTTCTTGCTGGAAAAACAAGTCAAGAAGTGTTAGATGCCCTGGAGACAATGAATGGAAAGGGTTCAAGTTGATTTCTGAATCAGTGTCAGGGCCAAACTTCTAACTGTGAATTGCTTGGGGGAGCCACTGAATTTCTTACCACCTGCATTGTTCTGGTACTGGTATGCATACTGGCGTTCACTGGGAAGTGAAAATGACCCAAAGTCCTAGAGGAGGCAGCTAACATGATGGCACTTATAACTAGTGCATTCTTAGGCCCCAGTAAGGGGCACATGAGACACTCTGTCCTTAACGATAGACTATTAAAAACCTTGAGACACCAAGAAGCTAATGTGTTGAAGATCACACAGCAAAGAAGAACTTGAATTCAGCCTTTGTCTCCAGCATCTGTGCTTTCAAAGGTATCTGCCCTTGAAGGTTCTTCCTCTCTTCACAGGGATTTCACATAGAGGAGCTCCCTGTCCCATGCATATTGGTATTTTAGTTCCGACATTCATAAGCTCTGGGAAATGAGGGGTGGAGCTCAAAATGTCAGTTCTAGAGAAACGTGGGGCCCTTTAACACCAAGCAGACCTCCCCAGGACAACTGCCTCAGTCTGTCAGACAGAGGCAGAGGTACCAGAGTACTCTCATCAAGTAAAGCACGGTGCTATCTGATGCTGCTTCACTTGCTTCTCCCCCTTCAGTTCTGTTCTAGTCAGGTCCTTCTTCCCACTGCCCTCACGCTAAACATGTCCAAGAGCCTGGAAAGCCAGGGACAGAACTATCAGAAGCCGTCAACCCCCCATTTCACACTCTTCCCCGTCCAGATTTATGGAGAGGCGCCCGAGATGGCAAAAGACTTACCCAAGGTCACAGCCCTAGTCAAGAAATCCAGGAGTCAGGGCTCCCACAGCAGAACCTAATGACCTCTCAGGTACACTTTCTCATCGCCTGCACCCGAAGCTCTTTCCAAGTCAAGCCGGCTTCCCTGTCCCCCGCCCTTTAGTCCCCTGACTCGCTTCTGACGCTTGGCGGCCTCCCGGGTCCAGCCCTTCCTGCGGGCGCTCCCTTCCGCCGGATTCCCACGCCGCGCGCCACGCCCCCAGCCACCAGCCGCGGGGACCCCGAGGCAGCAGAGACCCGGGTCGCCCGACCCGAAGGAGGCGCGACCCGCGGTGACGTCCTCCGCGCCACGGCCGGCGCCCGCCCTCCCGCCCGCAGTGGGGCCGCCCTCTCGAAAGTCCCAAAGTGTCGCGCGGAGCCGGCTGAGGCGTGGCCGAGCCCGGGGGCCCCCGGGAGGGCCGCCCCCGGCGGAGCCCCAGCCCGGCGTACAGGTCGCACGGCTCCGGGACGTGCCATGGGCTGGGGACCCCGGTGCCCCTCGCAGGCCATCGCTGGGTCCCAGGAGTAGCCGAGGTGGGCGGGGAGCCGGCCGACCCTGCGCGAGTCTCTCCATGAAGATTCTTGCGCTTTCTCTGAAGAAAGGAGTGCATATGCTGCAGTGCCTCTGTGGAAGGAGCCTGAGGTCCAGCGACAGCCCAAGCGGTGAGCCAACGTCCCCTCCCTGGCCGCCCACCGCGGGAGCCGAGCGCCCAGAGGGCCCGAGGCTTTCGAGCGCGCGCGTGTGTGCGCGAGTGCGCGAGTGCGCGTGTGTGTGAGTGTGTGTAGCCCTGAAGTCACCCGCGCCGCCGTCGTCCCGCACCGAGCTGGAGCCAGCGGGTACGGGACGCGGGGAGCGGGAGGGACCAGCTCCCACACTTCCTCGCGCCTCGCTGCTCCTTGTGACTTGCTAGGGCAGCCTGGGACTCACGGTTGTTCAGGGTCTCCTCGGAGAAGTTGCTGGTGCAATCGCCTGCAGAGGGGGACTTTAAACAGGTGGCTGGCAGACAGGTATCTTATTTTTCTTGCTTTGTCTGAAAGTAGACTTTTGTCTGTGATGAGACGGGCTACCCTTTCTCTGAAGATGGGGCGGTCTCTGTCCTTGGTGCTGAAGCAGGAGGCTATCAAGTAGTCTGGGATTTAACCAATCTGCTCTCTTAGGGAGAGGAAAGAAAAACCAGACCCTTTGAGTTAACCTGTGCTATTGAGAAAAATCATTAAAATACTCAATGACTTTTTCTTTTTATTTTTTTTAAAGCACCAAACTAAAACCAAAGAAGGCGTTCTGTTTTGCACAAGCCTTGCAAGATGATGTGTTGCGTGGCAGTGGCACTCTCTTCCATTGTTTGATTCTTTTAAAAGATGAAAGTTCCCTTTAAATTAATCATCTATTAATCTTGCAAGCGCTAATTCAGTTTCTGGGCTCTTTGGTTTCTTTCTCAAAAGCGGAGGTGGGGTGTGAGGAGACAGGAAAGGCACCATATTATGTCTAAATGAGTGTCTCTGTAAGGAATATATTTTTGATCTATAAGCCCCAAATAACTAACAAATTCGACAACATTACACAGCATTATAATAGCCTTTGTGTTTGAAACTTTGTGTGCTATTTTTGGTGATCTGATTCACTTGGTAATGGCACCTATTTTCACTCTGTTCTAGGACTAACAAAATTATATTTGGAAATATATGTATTTCATTCATCCTTTCTCAAAGTTGGACTTTCTACTTACTCACTAGTCAAAAAAAAAAAACCTTGGTTTTTAGTTTTAAAGAAGCTAGAAATTTTAATTATGTAAAATTTGCGAACATAGTTGTAAAATGAAATTGGCAATGTGGTCTCATGTTTTACTTCTAGGTAATTCAAAAGATCATTTAGACTGTCGTTTTGCTTTGTTTCTGTATTTGTGAGCACTGAAAGATGTCTCTACATTTTGAACTAAAAAAAAAAGTGCGTTATGGTAAAGCCTCCCATCTTAATGGGTTGTAAAACCTCTGGAGATGCTTACAAACATCCTCTCAGTTCTGCTTCATATGAAATAGAATGTGAATAGATTGTCACAAGGGAATTTGCTTCCCTTGTGTGCGAAATGTTAAGGTACGCGTGGTGTACAGTTAAACAAGGCATTTCCTTAGATAAAATGAGGCAAAATCTCCCAGTTAACAGGCAGAGCTAGTTTCCCAAATAGTAACAGCTGAAAATAGAAAGAGTGATCTGGGTGACTGGGTAGCGTGGGCTGCTGCAAGCATGGGACGTACGAGTCAAGAGATCCAGTTATGAGCCAGTTTCTATAAGTCACTGTACTTTAAAAACTCTTGGCTTTCATAGAAAAGAAGGAAAGACTGGAAACGCTGTTAGCTCTTGCCTGGTTCCTCTATTTGTGACCTCACCTGCTTTGAATGTGTGATTCTGTAAGAACTGTGGTGTCTTATTTATATCTGCATTTTTACTTAGTTGGGTAAATATTTTATTTTAGGGGACTAGCACTCTAGAGAAATTTTTGTAAAAAGTCACAGGACCAAATGGGAAATTTGAGACCTTTCCTCTAGTCATTCAGAAACATAATATGCAGTTGTTTGCCAGAAGAATATTTCTAGAATTAAAGGGCCTTTGTTTAAATTGTGACTCTTTATAGCTTATGATTATGCGCACCTAGTATAACCTGCCCTTATAATTTCTACACAAATCTAATTTACTGTAATCACATTACACACATCGTAGTTGGAATGAAATGATTTAATAATAGTTGAAGATTTAATTGAACTCTTGTATACCAGCTACCATTCCAAAGGCTTTTTAACCGCATGTGGAGCATGCTTGGAATGTTTCAATATTGTCAGTGAGTTTTATTTTAAATTAGCATCATTACTGTGACTTCTGCTATTAGCATAACCTCACAGCCACTCTGCAAGTAATATTGGTATGCCCAATGTTCCTGTGCAAGTTGGCACAAAGAAACAAGAAGTTTTTCATAAAGTGAATGTATAACAAGACCATGAAAGTACTGCACATGTTAAAATCTTGCCTGGAAGGAATTTGGTAATATTTTAAACAATGTCACTATGTATTTACTGTTCCATTGCAGTTGTATTGAGTACAGACCTGAGGGGCACTGAATGTGAGTGACCACATTAGATTAAGAGATTCTACTAACATGTCTAAGCTTTGAAACTATGTTTCACTTTTTCTTTACATTTTGTCAACTAAATGGGCCCCCATATTTAAATTAGCTATTGGACTTGAGCTTTGTAGTGTCATTTATATGTTATTACTGCTGTTGCCTTTTTCTGCATTAGTAAGCATTAATCTCATGTCTAGTTTGGTGATTCTACCCCTGTGTAAGTCCTAAGTAGTTCAGAAGGACAGAGATGATACAAACACTTGTAAGACAGTCTTAACACATGGCCAAGTCAGTTGCTTATGGTGGAATCCCCAGCTTTTTCTGATATATGTTTTTTTCCTCATTCATTAAAATGAAGTGATTTTTAAGCATATGGAGCCAATCTATTAAAAGGCAGATTAGGAGTTTAGGATGCTAAACAATCCTGTTCAGAGAACATGCCATTTCTATTAAACTGATGAAATAAAAAGCTTTTAGTGTAAAGAGAGAGTGAGAGTAAAGCAAAGAAGTGGGACTTTCACAAAGAAATGGGCACTGAAGAGTGGGGACCAACACAATGGCTTACATGCCTGCTCCTAGTCTCCCAGTAATTAGCTTAGGGCCACCACCTTCTGAGTGCAGAGGGGACCATTCTGACTTTTCTAGAAGAGCAAATCCTGTCCTAACACCCAGGCTCCTGAGAGGGCAGATCCTGTGAAAGTTAGTCCTCATAGGAATGGTAAGGTAAGTGTGTGTGTGTGTGTGTGTGTGTGTGTGTGTTTGTGTACTTGCTTGCTTCGGCTGTCACTAAGTTATTCCAGACAATCCACACAGTAGAGATGGTTGTGACTCTTCTGTAGTATGCAGTAAGGGAGGGGCTTTCTAGCCTGGCAGTGTCAAGAGTTATCAGATATCTAGAGTTGGAGCCAAGAAATCACATCTACATTCCTTGACATGGAATTTAAATACTACGGGCAAAAATAACTCATTTATCAAGCATTATAAAAGCATACTTAAAACTCACAGGACCACTGTTTTCAAATATAGCCCAAATATCCAAATAATAACTTCCCACATACAGACAAGTTGTCTTAGATACCATGTATCAAGTTTGTGTATTTAGGCTTAGACTTTTCTACAGGACAATAAAATGATTTAAGAAAAGATATTTGTTTACCCTATGGTTATTGTTTCATAAGGCTTATTTCCTGGAAAGATACCTTCATTCTAAACATTAAATAGTTGTTTTGTGTATGCCTTTTTATGACATATGTTTATGTGTCATGAGCATACTTTTGTGCATGTGAGTGTGGCCATTCTAATGCCATGGTATGTATTTGAAGGTTAGAAGATAACCTTAGGTCCACCCTTGCTTTCTCTCCACCTTGCTTTACATGTGGTCTTTTTATTGTTTTTCCATTGATTATAACAGGCTACCTGGCCTATGAACTTCCAGGAATCCTCCTGTCTCAGCCACCTATCTCTCCATAGGAGCACTAGCATCACAGACACTCACACTATATCCAGCCTTTACATGGGTTACAGAGATTCACATTTAGATTCTCATGCTTGAGTAACAAGCACTTTTACCCACTAAGCCTTCTTTCCAGGTTCAACATCAGAGCACTGTTGAGAATTCTCGCCCTCGGCGTCTATAGCATTCTTTAAGCACTATGCTTTTTCTTCAAAGGTAAAGGTGACAGATGTCAACCATGAGGATTAAAGGAAATAAAACATTTTGTATTTGATGATATCTTGAATTCAATTTAATTTTTAAAAAATTATCAGTAAATCCAATGGGCTGACAGTATAGTTCAGTGGTAGGTGCTTGCCCTGCAGTATACGATCCTGGATTCCATGTCTATCAAACACACACACACACACACACACACACACACACACACACACACACACACATGCATAACCATGCAAAAGATACTACCAAAAAATGACAAAAATCTACCTTTTGGGACATATTTTTGGTTGTTTAGAGTTTCCCATGGCTTTTATTTTTCAATGTTTAAATTTTACATTAGATTTTCGAAATTGATGTCAGAAAACTCAAGAAGATGTCACTTATTATTGGTTAACGTGTTTTAGATAATCTACTGTCTACTATGTATTGATGTAGGATCATTGGGAGTCGTGTGTAATTTTCCAGAGTAGCTGGAGAGCTTAACAAAGTTGAAAGGGAGGTACAGAGGTGTTCTGTAAACTCAAGCCCTCAGGAAAGCCTGCTCTCTCCTGCTCTTGGTGTCTCACCTGAGTAGCACATCTGTTGCCATGCATAAAGTCACGCTGGCACTGTATTTTCTGCTGGTTTTATATATTCCATTGATTTTGATAATGACATATACCTACTATCCCAGTATCCCTTAGAGTATTTTCACTGCTCCCAAAATCTTCTATTCATCTCCTCTAACTGTTAAGGACACTAGTTTTAAAAATCTGTCTCCATAGTTTTACTTCTTTAGAATATCATAATGTTTTGATAATGTTGTATGTGGTATTTTTAAATGTTGTGTGTGGTATTCTTTCATTTAATAAACACTTAAGGTTTTTACAATTTTTTATTTCATGCCTTGCCATCTTATTTCTTCCTAACTCTGAAAGGTATTCCATTGTCTGCATGCATGACAGTTTATTTATTCGTTCACCTAGCAGAGGGATACTTTGGTAATTTAAAGTTTGAGAAACAATGAATGAAGTTGCTATGAACATCAGCACACATGCTTTTAAGTGAACATTAAATCTCAACTCATTTGGGCAAATGTCAATGGGCATAGTTGTTGGATTCGGTAATGAAAAGAAATTTGATTTCTTAAGGAAATGTCAAGGTGCCTTTAACTGTAGCTATGACATTTTGCATTCTGACTAGCAATGAATGGATACACTTGTGTTCCTTTTCCTTGCCTGCATTTGTTTTGAATTTGTTGGATTTGGGGCATTCTCATAGATGTGCAGTCATATTCCCTTGTTTTAGCTCAAAATCTTCTAATAGCAAATCATTTGGACATCTTTTCATATGCTGTGTGGCGTTTGCATATTTGCTTGGTTGAGATGTCCTTGTGCCTTCTCATTTGTTAACAGGATTGTTTCTTCTCTCACTGTAGAGTTGTCCTCGGCATCTTTCACTTCACTCTTTAGGGTCCCTTCAAAAAATGCTGTCAGATTACATAAGCTATTGTGATAGAACATCATTGCTGAAAGCAGTTTACGGAAGAGTTTAATTGGAATCATGGTTCTAGAGCTATGGTTCTCAACATGTGGGATGCAACCCCTTTGGGGAAGTCAAATGACCCCTTCACAGGGGACAAATATCAGATATCCTGCATATCAGATATTTACATTACTGTTCACAACAGTAGCAAAATTATAGTTATGAAGTAGCAATGAAACTCATTTTATGTTTGGGGGCTACCACAATATGAGGAACTAACTGTATTAAAGGGTTCAAATATTAGGAAGGGTTAGAACCACTGGTCTAGAGGAATGAGGGTCCATGATGGCAGGAAGGTGTGACAGCAAGTGGCAGGCTTGGGAGCAGGAGCAGGAGGCAGAGAGCTCACAGCTTCCATTGCAAACAGGAGACTTCAAACTCTCAAAGACCTTCCCCAGTGACCTCCTGCAAGGCCTCACTCCTAAACCACTCTGAACAGCATCAGCCACTGGGAACCAAATATTCAAATACTGATCCTATGGGGGATATTTACCATTCAAACCACTTCAAATAGCAGTATTCCATTCCCATCAAGTTAAATTAATATTGGAAAATGAAATGTGAGCAGGTGACACACTGGTTCGTGGAAGCTCTAATAGCCCAGAGCACGATGCACTTCGAACTTGTTGCTGCTGCTGTTGTTGCTGCTGCTGCTGCTGCTGCTGTTGCTAGTTGTTGTTGTTGTTCTGGATGGTGGTTACTCCATCAGCCTATGTCCCCGAGTGACTGTAGTTGATAGAGTCCCCTACATGACCTATGATTGACATTTAATAGAAATAAGAAGTTAAAGCCATTTTCTTAAGAAGTTTCCCACAAAGAGTATCTTGTTATCTGCCTTATTCTGATCAATAGGACACAGCATGGATGCTTAAATAATATTTAGTGTAATGTTAAGGGAGTTATATTTAGGGTTCTTTCCAGTTCAAAACACTCTGGTTTCTCTCTGATGCCTTCTGTAGAAGATATTCTAATCTCTAGCAAAAGGGCCATGAGCCTTACAACTAACAGAATGTGTTTATCAAGTTAGAAGAAGCTTACCCTTACAGGTTATGTTGAAAAAGCATGTGGGGAAAAACAAAGTCATGGTGTTCTGCCTTCTTATGACAGATGCATACCTTTCTGGTACTTTCTGATGCTTTCTGCAGCATTAAATGAACATATGTGTTGACTTCCGTTCATGATATTTAAATAATTAGCACATTATGCCACGGTATTATGCTTTCTTACCTTCCAGTGAGTTGTCAGGTGTTCTCAGTATGGTGATACATTTTTCCTTTATCACTGTTTCAATTTTCCACCAGTGTTACCCAAACACTTCGTGGTTGTCTTTTTATATTTGTGGTTTCATTGTAAGTCTTGAGGGATTAAGTTGCTACCATTTTATTTACCTGGAAATGTAAAATTCTGATGCTCCCAATCCTATCTGGATAAGCAAGAACTCACTGTGTTGCTTAAAGCTCTGACAGTGTTATATAGCACATGTCACCATTGCAGTTTGTGGGCAACGGAAAGTGCAAATAAACACCTTGTTTCCCCTGTAATGTTCTCCACTCAAAGTATGTTGGAAAAAAAAATCAGGAAGTGAATCAGGGTCACCATTCTTGTCTTCTGGGTGGTGGATCTGCATTGTGTCTGCCTGGCTCTGGATTAAGTACAATTAAAGAGGGGGAAACAAGGCAGACCACTTGTATCATGATGAATATCTGTCTCCTAAGGACACCCACCCCCTTTTCTCGTCATTCTCTTTCAAAGAATAGAAAGTCACACATGTTCTGCCTTCAGAGATTTCTGTTCTGATATTTAAATTCTGCAAACAATCTTGGGGATACAGTATATGAGAGGTTCATAGAGACCCAGCAGGAAGAGAGATATATGAACCTAAAGGGCATGATACCAGCAAGGACAAGATAAATGCCCAAGTGAAGGCTTGTGAGCCTTTGCCTGTTTCACTTTAGCCAAGCTTTAATGAGAAGGATCACATCAAGAAAGGAATAATCCATTTGGCTCAAGATTCATGTTAATCTCCCTGAGTTTGTAAAGCACATAGTAAATTTTAAAAAGTGCTGGGGTATGGGAAATAACAGCTATAATTCAAGGGAGATGGATAACATTTCAATACTCCTTAGGAATAATATTTTTGAATAAAAATACTTTAAGAAATATTCCTTTTATAAAAGTAATTGATCTATACTGCAATTCAAGTCTACTTAGCATTGATCATGGTCGGATATTTTCCCTAATTGTGTATATTGCATCTCTCCTTTGCCCATATATCAACATGTCTATTCATTTACAGCCAGAGAAACTTCATCAGCTTCTTACAGATGTACAAATTCTAACCTAAAGCTCTAAGGAACGTCTGGTGAATGGATAACTCACAGATCTGCTCCCTTGATTTCCATGGAATGTTGCGCATGGTGTTTTACTCCTTCGCTTTGTTCTGCTCAGGGTGTACAAGGGCTGTGTTTTTACCATGTTACTCTCATTGCACCGTATTGTGAAGGTCATATCAGCACACCTCTTCTAACGCCATTAACAACCGGGCACTTCAGTCTACTCTGGCGGCAAGTCAGAGGTGCCGTGACTCTGCCGAGACAATCTCTCTTGCTGAGATGGTTATTCTTGTTTATACGTAAGCTTCTCGTCCCATCCCACTCCCTCCACTTATTACTGTTTATAGAAACGATAGCATTGCAGTTGCTGTCCCTGATTGCCCACGTTGTTGCTTCAATGAAGCCAGCTGGGTTGCGATTGCATAGTCTTGAAATAAAACTTAGCGGTGCAAAAAAAAAAAAAATGAGTCTCCCTTTTGAGGGGAGAGGGGTTGGTGCTAGCTGCTGCATCGTTTCCTAAAGCACTAATTATTTGCTTAACTTGGAGAAGCTTAAGAACTGAGTCTCTGTATTAGCTCAGTGGCTGACCTTGACCTAGGACCGAGGCTGTGAAGAGCGCAGTGAACCCATTCTTGAAGTCTTAGTGGCTCTCTCTTTAGCTGATACTCTGTACACAACACATTGACTAAAGACAACGGATGCGCTGATTGTTCCAGCTGTACATAGGCTAAACTCAGAAGATTATTTGGTGTCAGGAATTTGTGATAGTAAATGTCTGTGCTAAGCGGACATCACACAAGCATCATTTACAATCGGTGTGGAAGCAAGGGATGAGAAGAGGAGCAAAACATTAGGGTGGCATTTTCTGAATCTGCTACAGTATGGAAACTGAGTAACCGTAGCTACTTCCCAATGGCTGCTTAATTTGTGAATCTCAGATATTTGGTCTTTTTTTTTAATGTAGTTTTTTTTTTAAAAAAAGATTTATTTATTTATTTTTATGTATATGAGTACACTGTAGCTGTACAGATGGTTGTGAGCCATCTGTACAGGTTGCTGGAAATTGAATTCAGGACCTCTGCTTGCTCCAGTCCTGTTTGTTCCAGTTCAAAGATTTATTTATTATTATATGTAAGTACACTGTAGCTGTCTTCAGACACACCAGAATAGAGGACTCATTACAGATGGTTGTGAGCTACCATGTGGTTGCTGGAATTTGAACTCAGGACCTTCAGAAGAGCAGTCAGTGCTCTTAACTGCTGAGCCATCTCTCCTGCCCCCCAGATATTTGATCCTAACTAGGGCATTAGGTCTTTTCCAGTTACAATTTTATTTAACTGTATATGCTTCTTTGTTTCATCTTGAAAAAAAAAAAAAACTTAATTTTGAGACAGGACCTAACTTGTAGCCCAGGATAGCTTGGGTTTCACTATTTAGTGACTTAAGGCTAGCCTTGGTCCATGGCAACCTTCCTGCCTCAGCCTCCCAAATACTGTGGTTACAGATACGATCCAACATACCTATCTCTCATCATTTAAACTTTTATAACAACTTTACCGTTCTAAGCACTTGTGCGTGTGTGTATGAGGTTGTGTGTGTATTTGTGGGTGGGATTGCTAATGACAGTGACCTTTGGAGAATGATGGGACAGTGCAAAGAATTGTGTTTCCTTTAAAATAATAACCTAGTCATGTGGTAAAGAGTCCATGGGCTAAAATCTCATAAAATCAAGAACCCTATACAACCTCTTCCAATCTCTGTGTAGGACTCTGCAAAAATTAGGGCAGTTATGACATTCATGTTTTTCTTATGAAGTTCAAAAATTATGCAAAATGTGATAACTAATGCACATTGATTATTTGAAATTGTTTTCTTAAAAGTGATTAGAGAAAGCTGTTCCTAGCAATCCTTCGAAGTCATAGCAAAGGAGGTTTTCTGGTCTTCTTTTGAAAAAAAAATTTTTTTTGGATTTTTAGGTTTTTCCTAAATATATGCATAGAGATTTATCAGGATATTAATCAGATTATAACAAGATGAAAAGTTATATATCATTTGTATTTTTGAAAGTATGCATATACTAAAAATATATGCGTGTAGTAAAAGTGCTAATGGATGAGTAATTTTCGTAGAGTTGTCCTAAACACAAGTTTAAATTGGTGAATAGAATAACAGCACCAGTGTCTGTTAGAATCATAGCAATTGTTCCTGAGTATTCTAATACTTATTTTCTATGCCTTTAGATTTTGTTGTAGTAAATACTTTTTTGCATACAAATCTTTACGTGCCATGGGCTGAGGTAAGAATATGAGTAATAACTTTTCCTTCTCCCCCGTGTTTAATTCTGAGTTTAAAACAACTAAAAACAAAGTTGTGAAGCAACTTTATATGTATTCATTTCATCTATTCATTTCATCTTGGATAGTCTCAGTAGGATGTTGGAGAATTATTCAGCATAAATGTAGGAGCTTTTTTCCTAAGGAAACTCTTGATATATCATAAACTCACTGTAGCACACGCGTGTGGAGAAATCCAGCCTTGTGTCTGTTGGGTCTCAGTAGTGGGTAGGAGAGATTCTGAACTGAGCTTCTACCTACAGAGGCACGTGTAGGTGCACACTCAGCTATCCAGAAACGGTGCAGCTCCTGGTCAGGAAGACCCTTACAGAGAGGGCATCCACAGCAGCCGAATCACACTCGCTCTGCTGCTCCCTTCCTGGTCATTCAGACATTTTTCTGCCTTGCAAAAGAATGAGGTGGATAGAGGGCCATTGTTTCTCCTCCTCATACTTCAGAAAAGGCCCTGGTTTTTCAAACCAAGATATAAGTGGAGAATATGGGAGGATGAATGTTAGAATTTACAATGTGTAACTTTCTAATACATGAATAGTCTTCAGGGGGTTGGCCCATCTTTCAGGGCCAACACTCTTATCAGTCACTTGGTATTCTTCCTTATAGCTTTTCTACTAGTCATGTTTTCTCTAGGATATATAATATATATTACATTACATATATTATATAATATACTAATCATATATTTATATGATTAATATAATTTGTAAATATATAAGTTATCAATTACATAGAAATATTATAACATATGTAATATATTAAATTAATCATATATATGTATATTAATATCTTTAAAATATTTATTATTTATATCTCCATGTGAGAAGTGAGTTAAATCCCATTTTAAACTACTTGTTGATCTCGATTTGTTGTCCTTCTTACTATATATGTAGAAATACATTTTTGATTTTGTTATTTGAATTTTCAAAATGAAGCAACCTCCTGTTGTGGGACTGCTCTGTGGCACACATGCAATTCACAACTAGATACTTTATTATTCCCTAGCTACTTTGTGGGAAATGTTCTTGCAGCCAACTTTTCTCTGTTGCTGAAAAAGTAGAGTTCTCAGCCTTGGTCGTGGTAGATGCTGGGCTAGCTTTCTAGTCTAGCACTTGAAAACAACAGGAAAGTCATTGTTACCTATTCTTGATTTAAATTCAAGTTATTCCATAGAGGTAAGCTTTTCTTATGATGTTAGAAAGGCCTAAATGTCATGACTTCTTCTTTTAAACCACGTAGGTGTAATAGTTGCTTAAATCTTTAAATTTTAGTTCTAAATTCTAATTCTAAAGACCTCAAAAATTACAGACAACCAAGACAAATATAAATATTTTCTATGATCTCATTCCAAATTACTTCGATCTCACTTAATATCCATTTGGTCCTTTTCAAAACAGTATCACACTATATAGTATTCTGTAATTTTTAAATCTTATTTAGTTTTCTTTTATTGAACATATTCATGGCAGTATTTCATGGCATATTCCAATTACAGTTTTCCTTCCCTCAACTTCTTCTCAATCCTTGCTGCATTTCCTGCTAATGGAGTCAACACACTTCAAGTGCCCCAGAAAACAAATAAAAATTTTTATTATTTTATTCTTATAAATAATAATAAAATAAAACAAGATAAGACAAAACCAAGATAAAATAGGACAAAAATAGAAACAAATAAGTAGAAAAAAGCAAAGTAAAAATACAAAAAACATGCAGATGCAGAGGCACATATATTTGCACACAATGAAATCCTATAAAAACACACAAGAAGCCATAATACATACACAAATGAAGTAAAAGGTATATATGTATCAATATATAAAACTAATATCTATAATATTATATATAGATATATAGATAGAGAATATAGAATATAATATAAATTAAAGCTAAATACATATCAATTAAAATGTAATAAAATAAATATGTAATGTATATAATAAATATGTAAAATTATGATATATAAAATTATATGCATTAATTTATACATTCACATAATTTATGCTATATTAAATATACAGATAAATCATCAAAGTAATTATAGATATATAATTAATATTGATAAACTAATATATATTTTAAAATAACAGATAAATAAATACATACCATGACTAAATAGTATAAAACAAAGAACCTCTAAAGATTCCACTGTGGCTATCTACTGTTGATCACAAAGCTTGCCCATAAAACTGGTTTGCATGTCCACTGAGACTCAGTTGAGGAGAACTAGTTTTTCTCTTATGAGTGGTTATCAGTTGATGATAGTTTTAGGGCTAGGGATGGGGGCTTGTGTCTGCCTCTCTCAACACTTGGGCCCCATCTGGAGAGACCTGTGCACACCCTGTGCATGCTGCCTCCGTTTCTGTGGTTTCATATATACATTGGTCCTGCTGTGTTTAGAAGGCCTTGTTTTCTTGACGGTTTTCATCCCAATGGATTCTTTCTTTTATTAGATTTTTTCTTTATTTACATTTCAAATGTTATCCCCTTTCCTGGTTTTCCCTCCAAAAACTCCTTACCCCCTTCCCCCTCCCACTCCCCCTACTCACCAACTCACCTACCCCCACTTCCTGGCCCTGGCATTCCCCTACACTGGGGCACAGAACCTTCACAGGACTAAGGGCCTCCCCTCCCATTGATGACTGATAAGGCCATCCTCTGCTACATATGAGTCTGAAGCCATGGGCCCTTCCATGTGTACTCTTTGCTTGGTGGTTTAGTCACTGGGAGCTCTGGAGGTAATAGTTGGTTAATGTTGTTCCTCCTATGGGGCTGCAAACCCCTTCAACTCCTTGGGTCCTTTCTCTAGCTCCTCTATTGGGGACCCTGTGCTCAGTCCAATGGTTGGACGAAACATCTACATCTGTATTTGTCAGGCAATGGTAGAGCCTCTCAGGAGACAGCTAGGCTCCTGTCAGCAAGCACTTGTTGGCATCCACAATAGTGCATGGGTTTGGTGATTGTATACGGGATGGATCCCCAGGTGGGGCAGTCTCTGGATGGCCTTTCCTTCAGTCTCTGCTCCACACCTTGTCTCTGTAATTCCTTCCATGGGTATTTTGTCCCCCCTTCTAAGGACAAAAGTATCCACACTTTGGTCTTCCTTCTTCTTGAGCTTCATGTAGTTTGTGAATTTTATCTTGGGTATTCCAAGCTTCTGGGCTAATATCCACTTATCAGAGAGTGCATACCATGTATATTCTTTTGTGAATGGATTACCTCATTCAGGATGATAATTTCAAGTTCCATCCATTTGCCTAAGAATTACATGAAGTCATTATTTTTAATAGCTGAGTAGTACTCCACTGTATAAATGTACCACATTTTCTGTATCCATTCCTCTGTTGAGGGATGTACTGGCTAGCTTTGTGTCAACTTGACACAGCTGGAGTTATCACAGAGAAGGGAGCTTCAGTTGGGGAAATGCCCCCATGAGATCCAGCTGTGGGGCATTTCCTCAATTAGTGATCAAGGGGGAG
>NC_034601.1:23651189-23687592 GCF_900095145.1 Mus pahari | reverse complement strand
AGTGGGAGGGGCCCCTTGTGGGTGGGACCATCTCTGGGCTGGTAGTCTTGGGTTCTATAAGAGAGCAGGCTGAGCAAGCCAGAGGAGGCAAGCCAGTAAAGAACAACCCTCCATGGCTTCTGCATCAGCTCCTGCTTCCTGACCTGCTTGAGTTCTAGTCCTGACTTCCTTGGTGATGAACAGCAGTGTGGAAGTATAAGCTGAATAAACTTGCTTACACCCAACTTGCTTCTTGGTCATGATGTTTGTGCAGGAATAGAAACCCTGACTAAGACAAGGGACATCTGGGTTCTTTCCAGCTTCTGACTATTATAAATAAGGCTGCTATGAACATAGTGGAGCATGTGTCCTCATTACATGTTGGAGCATCTTCTGGGTATATGCCCAGGAGTGGTATAGCTGGGTCCTCAGGTAGTACTATGTCCAATTTTCTGAGGGACTGCCAAACTGATTTCTGGAGTAGTTGTACCAGCTTGCAATCCCACCAGCAACGGAGGAGTGTTCCTCTTTCTCCACATCCTTACAACATCTGCTATCCCAATGGATTCTTAACACTCTCTGTCTCTTCTTCCATAGATATCCCCGAGCCCTGAGGGGAGGGATGTGGTGGAATCATAGCATTTAGGACATAGTATTTCAAGACCACTCTCTCTGCATATCATCTAGTTGTGCTTCTCTGTATTTGTTTGCATCTTCTACAGGAGAAAGCTGCTTTGATGGTGGCTGAGGAAGGCACTGATCTGTGTGTATCGCAGGACGTCATTAGGGGTAATTTTATTGTCAAATTCCTTTAACAGAACAGTAGGATTTGATTTTACAGTAGATCCATGTTCTAACTAATCTCAGGTTCTTGGCCACTGAGCAGGATTGGGGATGAAGTGGGTCATCTCATGGAGTGGGTCTTAAATACAATCAGGTAGTGGTTGGTTACTCCCATGAGCTTTGTGCCACTTGTATACTAGTACCTCTTGCAGGGAGATCATCACTGTGCATCCATTTGTAGGGTTTCTAGCTGGGTTGGTGTTTAACCTTTTTCTTAGGAAACATGCGTAGCACCTTCCAGTACCACAAACAACAACCTGTTTTGGAGAATGTTCTGCTTTGACACCAGCTCAACCTTTCCATGCTAAGTGAGTTGTATAGGGGTGGCCTTCTGCAAGTTTTAAAAATATAATGTTATATCATCAGTATGCTTCATATTAAAATGCCTTTTTTTTCAGCTTCCCCTCATCTTTTTTTTTCTTTTTTTATTAGATATTTTCTTTATTTACATTTCAAATGCTGTCCCGAAATTTCCCTATACCCCACCCCGCCCCTGCTCCCCTACCCACCCACTCCCACTACTTGGTCCTGGCCTTCCCCTGTGCTGGGTCATATAAATTTTGCAAGACCAAGGGGCCTCTCTTCCCAATGATGGCCAACCAGGCCATCTTCTGCTACATATGCAGCTGGAAACATGAGCTCAGGGAGTACTGGTTAGTTCATATTGTTGTTCCACCTACAGGGTTGCAGCCTCCTTCAGCTCCTTGAGTACTTTCTCTAGCTCCTCCATTGGGGGCCCTGTGTTCCATCCAATAGCTGACTGTGAGCATCCTTTGAAAAATGCATTTGAATAGGTACACAGTGTTTGTTTAGGCAGCATAGTCAATTTAACAAATCTTTCTGTCTCTCTGTCTCTCTCTGTCCCTGTCTCTGTCTCAGCCTCTGTCTGTCTATGTCTGTCTATCTGAGTGTGTGTGTGTGTCTATGAGTCTGCATTCTATCTTATCTATCTGTTCATATCTGTTTATCATCTACCTACCTATCATAGACCTATCTGTTTATCATAGATCTATCTATCTATCTATCTATCTATCTATCTATCTATCTATCTATCTATCTATCTATCTATCTATGTATTGACTCATCTCCTTTATGGTGGCAACTTCCCATGACTTCACTGTGCTCCATATGGTTTCTGTAATTTTTAGGAGCACACAAAAAACAACTGTGGATTAAAGAAATTACTGTTTTGTAGGAAAAAAATCCTACCATGAAGGTACCACTTAGGCTGTTGATGCCTTACATATTGGAAACAAGATGTGGCAAGTACCCAATAACTGGGGATGAACAGCTTTCTACATATGGTCTTGGAAGAGGGGAGAAGGTACTTTGTAGATAGCCAACTCTCCCTTTAATCTGGATCAACTCTCAGGTTACTGTCAGTTATCAATTCTTTTTTTGTGTTTACCTATCAATGTGGACAGCATTTCAAGAAGCACTTGGAGGAGTTGAAGAAGACTATGCTTGAGAAGACGTCAGAATAAGGAAAGCATTTTGTGAGTAGTGTAAATGGCAGGAAGTGAGGGATTGCCAACTGCCTTGTTCATGTACATTACCCATTAAGAAGAAGTAGAAGGAGAATGGAAGAAATTCTCAGTCATGGATAAGGAGTAAACGCTAAAGTAAAAGTTAGATGCATCTCCTTGAGTTGAGTTGACCCAATGCGATGTACAACGTGCTGTGGCCCCAATGCCACCAAGCGGTTTTTCAAACACACATTGGAAGACAGTGAATGACTGATTCTGTGTGCTTCAAGAGAAGGCTTTGTTTGAGCTGACACAGGCTCTGTGGCTCCAGAGTGTTGCTTGTCACTTCTGAACCTTAGGATGAAGTAGGACCTACAGAATTTTTCCTGCCACTGTTTATCTTACTGTGCACCCTTTCCAGTATCACAAGATACCAGTTTAATGCTATAAGTATCTGACTTATTCTAGATTATTCCTTCTCTTGACTATAACACTACTAAATCTTTGATTATGCTTATAATTTTTAATCTGTATGTTGAACTTTGCCATATGAAGATTGGGCTTTGTTCTCATAAAAATTTACTGCTGCTTACATTTAGCCAATTTAATTTGTCACAATTCCTGTTTTTCTCCATTTCACTATTACCACAATTGTTCCAAAATAAAGAAAGATCCCAAGTTTGGCTTTATTTGTAGAGACCGATGTAAAAATGTGTTAAGACCAGGTGTGGTAGCTCTTGCTTATAATCCTGGCATGCAGAGACTAAGGCAGATGAATTTCTATGAAATTAACATAATCCTGGGCTATATAATAACTTCTAGGCTTCTTGGGTCAGTAGAATAAATTCCAGACTCCAGTGGTCTAGTCTTAACAAAAGCAACAACGGTCTAGTCTTAACAACAGCAACAGTGGAAGAAAATAAAACTTAAAAATGGAGAATAGTTCATCTATAACAGATACTTTGAGTGACTTTAATTGATTTTGCATAATGGAGTTTTGGGAATTAGTCTTGTAGAAATAGCATTAGTGCTCTTTGATGCTTGACTTCTTAATTCTCTATGATGTGCGATATTGAACTCTTCTGGCATACTCAGTACAAACTTTCCCTAGTATTTATGACATCCCCACCAGCTCTATAACTCTGAACAATTGAGTCCTGGGAACTTTATTTTTATCCCCTTTCAATGTCAAGAAATGCCAGAAAGTATTTTTGGAGTAAACTTTTAAAAAAAATCCCAAGGAAGTTTTTGTATAGCAAGCTCAGGACAGAAGTGTGCATGCAGGGCTTTTGCCTCCATAGGAAGCTTGCCCAGCAGAGATGAGCTTTCTAGCCATATTCTTTAATGCTGTGCTGTCTCTGCATGGTGCTTATTATTGGTTCCTTTCAGCAGTTAGGCAAAATTCCCGCTCCTCAGAGATATTATCCCTACTACTGTTCCAAGGGTCATTGTTTTCCTTGTTGTAGATGCCTGTGACTAGAACATTATGCCATCCTATTCACACTCACTCCCATGATGCAACTAGGGAAAGCGGCCATAATAATTACAGCACAGTTTCATTTTAAATACTAGACACTGGAAGTACACAGTGTAGCACAGCACCTCCTACCTTCTTCCTCTCTGAGGAGACCGCAGAGAAGCCTTGGGTGTCATGGTCTTCTTAGTATGATCTTCTCCCAAGCCTCTAGGACAAACAATATGAGTCTTCTAAGAATAAGAAATATTTTTTTTTTCAAATAGAATGGTATTCGTGGAAATTGCTGCGTTTTCATAAACTTGACTGACCTGAGAACACATCAAATTCCAAGTATTAAACAGAATCTCTAACATCTTGGAGGCATCAGCTACAAGATGACAGTAGTGGTTCTAAAATCGAAGAATAAGAAAATGACTCCTGTGTGGTTAGGGAGCTTCCAAAAGGGAGATCCTCTCCAACCAAAATCACGCTCATTACAAGGTAAGTGTTCTAGAACCTACCCAAGGGCAGCGATTTACAACCCGCCAAAGTACGCTGCTTACCAAGTTAGAAGAAGCTTACCCGCATTGGTTATTACGTTAGAAAAGACAAAGTCGTAGTACTGCATTCGTTCCTATTTTCACAGTCAACAATATTAAGACCTACACCATACTACATACTATATACTGCATATTGCATATTGGACCTACATTAAGCCCATTTTGAGAGGATTTCTATTTTGATAAATTAGAAAATATGTTTAGGATGTAAGATTCTTACTTTAAAACACACCAGTCTTGGTCAGCATTGACTTTATTGTAGAAGGGAGACTGCTAAGTACACAGCAGGGTGACTTCTCCACAGTACTTTTGCTGTTTTGTTGTCTTCTTTGCTAGGTATTCTGCTGTTGTGTTTGTGTGTGCTCAGTTAATTGAGTGGCTTGACTAATTTGTTTTTATCACTAGCCAGAATATTCTAGTAGTTAACATCAGGCTAAGTAGCCTTAGTGGAGCCATCACTATGAATTTGTTTTTCAAAAGGCAGTCCTTGCTGATTCTATGACCTCAAGAAGAAGTGGCATGCATGGTACTGGGAAATGCAGAAGGGATATGTGACAAAATATTTTTAGACTTAAAATGTGGTCACTGAATAATATAATGAACCCTGGCAAATGGAATTAACAAATTGATAGCTTTATGCCACAAATTCCTTATTTTGATAATGAACTCAAACATTACTGATAGAGTTAAAATCATTAGAACCTTTCCCTGGCTTCTGCCCCTACCCCTGTCCCCATTACACAGTACTCTCGTGACAAGTTTGTGTCCCTCCTGTATTTATAGTCTTAATGCATAGAGTTTTCTAGAATAGATATGAGTGTGTTGCTTTGGTATACCAACTCCTCCATAGGAGCAACTAAGAAGGCTCTGTGTCCCTCTCCTTCCCCACTCACAGGAATTGTAAATAATTTTTCATTGTTATTCCACCTTTTATTATGGGGAGGGCTGCTTCTTTGTTGAGATGGAAGTAGAGTAAGTACTTGAGACTGAAGCTTAAACCTCAGATTTACATGGAAAACATAAAAAAAAGGAATAACTAAGAATGCACAGTGATTTCAGATCTGAGTTTAAGCCACCCGAGTCTCCTCATCGAATACTTTCTAATTGAAAATAGACAGCTTTCTCAAAATAGGTTGACATTCTAAGGCATTCATGAGAAGTAAGCTAGCTTTTATCTCGATTGTTCTACCGACCTCATGTAGCATTTCTGTACGGCCAATCACCAACCTTTCCAGTGAAATTTCCTGTGGATGCATACATACAGTAAGTGCTACCCAAATAAAACAACATCTGGACTATATCATTGTAACAGTGAAGGACCAGATATCATTCATGTTGCAGAGTTGTAATACTTGAGTGCTATCAATAACTGGGAATAGGCTCCATCTTATAATGCGGGGATGAAGAGATGGAGGCTGGACAATTTTGAAAGGCTGTGTAGTGCCTAATCTTTGAATGTAGGCTTTTAGCCATTATTGTAGTCAAGTCTGGAGACTAATAGCCTGTCTTAAACCTGGTGTTGTAAGTTACTCAATGTAGGGACTTAGTAAGTTTCTTAGGTGTGCAGGAATCATGATTCTCATCTATAAAGTGATTACGTTCATCCCTCCTTTCATCTAAATACTGTTGGGAGAGTTTGCCTTGATAAAATGTGAGTGACTACCCATAAGTGGCTTCTTTGGTATACAGAGGTTTTACGTAGAATCTGGTTGCCTACAAATTAGAATATCTCACCTTACCTACTTACTTACTTAGTCTATCTTACCTTACTGTGAATCTGCTTGGAGAGAATGCTCTCCTATCAAACGAGAAAACATTTCCCTTCTATGACATAAAGTGGGATAATGAGATAAATGTTAAGGAGGTTTGTTGATTCAAGCTCACATTAAATTCTTGCATTGACAACTAGCAATAGCAACTACAGTGTATGTGAAAATGAACTCTAATATTCAGACAAACGTATGGCACCAAATGCTCATAATCGTTTTAAGTAAATTAATACATTAATGCATATCAACAACTAAAAACAACAAGAAGTATCATAGAATTTTTTTTACTTTTGACATTTTTATTAGATATTTTTTTCATTTACATTTCAAATGCTATCCTGAAAGTCCCCTATACCCTCCCCCCCCCCGCCCTGCTCCCCAACCCACCCACTCCTGCTACCTGGCCCTGGCATTCCCCTGTACTGGGGCATATGATCTTTGCAAGACCAACAATTTAACAATTTTCTTACCGTGTATTAGAATTTGGGCATATAATGATAAATTGATGCCTGTTCCAAGGACTTCATAATAGGGTAATGTGCAAACCAAACCAACCAACAAAAAAAAACTCCCACAAAAACACACATCTAAAGGACTAAACATAAGAGCAATGTACTCCAGAGGAAAGAACAATGATAGTAATGATAGTTCCTCTGAATGGTAGTTGTTCTGGTGATAGTGCTTGTGTGTGTGTGTGCGTGTGTCTGTGTGTCTGTGTATCTGTGTATGGTTAGAAAGGGTAATCATTGAAGGCAGATAGCACCTGAGTTACATTAAAAATTTATAGTCACCTACCTGGCATAGACATGATACATTTTATTTAAAGGGGGAAATGTTCACCAAGGCCAGAGTCAAGAAGGAGTGTGTGCTGCAGGCTTATGTTTTACTTGTTCTTCCATGCATTTCTCCATTCATTTACTGATGGCCTAGTTTCCCCCACAGGTACTATTGTAATTGTTAGGGATTCAGCATTGAGCAAAGTGATGTCTATTTTGAGAACCTACTTTTTAGTGCAGAAGTAAAGCAATAAATAAGTAAACAACTTCTATGCATGCGAGATAATGTTGGTTGGTACTAAGTGCTCTAAGGAGAAGTAAATGTATTAAAGGATCATCAGCCAAGGGAAGAACTTTTCAGATACATATAACCTTTTCTGGGGGGATGATCAAAGGCAGTAGGGGAGCAAGCTTTCTTCAGATGTGCCGAGGAAACCTGCTCCCGCTGCAAAGAACATCAGTGAAGTGGAAAACTGGACATATTCCGGGTGGGGCCACAAAGTGGCATGGCTGAGCAAAGTGAGATAAGAGGATAGGAAGAAAGATGAATTGTGGCCTTGTAGTCCATGGGAAGCACGTTGGAATTTATTTTGAGGATTGAGTGGTGCTAGAATTTACCATGGATGGTTTTGAATAAGTCATTCATACTTCAATGGCTCCCTGTGGCTGTAGTATGAAAATAGACAGCGGTTGGGAGACAGTTTTGTTCATTATTACAGAGTCTTCAGTAACATTCCTAGGATGGAGTAAACTGTGTAAGGTGCTGACGTGTGTCAGGATGTGCTTCAATCAGAACAAACAGAATTGGATAGCTGATTAGCAATGATGGTTCTTGAGAGGTAGAGAAGGACCAAAGATGACCCAAGCAGTTAGGGACAAGCATTAGTCAGAGTGACATCTTTTATTACAATGAAAACAGAATAGAGTGATATTATGCAGGAACAACTTGAATAGTCTATTCTGAGTGTGTTGAACTTGATATCACTAGAGATGTTGAATAAAAGATTCAATTCTGAAATTTAGAAGGAGTTAGGGAAATGGATATGTGGCTCATCATATAGGTAGCATTTTTGGACTAGAGAACTACGTTTAGTCCAGTGGGTGTTAGAGTTGATGGGGCACATACATTAGTACTCCTATATTGAGCCACCAAAAATGAAATATTTCCACAGAGACAAAGGGGAGTAACTGGAGGATGGAGAAAATTCAGGAGACACAGGAAGGACGTGTCAGGAAAGAATGGCTGACTGGCTTACAAGAAACTGAGACAGCCATTACGTGCAGACCCAGACTGAATTATCAAGTTGGGAAGTGTGGATATCATTGGTAACCTGGGTAAGCAGTTTCAGTGGCTCCTTGGGTGTGAAGGGGGCAAGGAAACTATAAAGCAAGAGAGTAAAGACAATGAAAAGAAGAACTTCCTAGGAGTTTTACAGTAAAGATCATGGAGAAATGAAGAGAGATGAGACTAGAAACTATCATTTTGTAAAAAGTATTTTAATACATGTGATTGCTGATGACAATGACTGACTAGACAAAGGGAAGGAGATGTTTCAGGAGTGAGAGCATGTGGTGCACACAAGTGACCTCCATGGCTACCAATGCCCAGGCTGGGATAGCCACAACACAGTGGCATCAGGCTAGTTAGGAAGCAAATTGCCTTATTCTACATAAGACCCCTGGCCCCATGTCAGAACAGATATTTATTCGTTGGGAAGTCTTCCCTGGTGCCATCAGTGGGATTAGATATGGCAACTTGTTCTATGCAACATAAGGTGTTGTGATAGTCTGATCATCCACTGGAGTCGAGTGGCCAAAAGTTGAACTTTTTGTAAATTTTAATTCTTTTGGCTTTGGCTTTTCTTGATTTTATAGTTCCCCTCTTAAGAATGATGTTGGGGGCAGATGAGATGCTAGGCAAGTCTGGTATCCCTAGGATATGAGGATGGAAGAAAAGAGCACACTCCTGAGAAAGACCGTCCTCTAAAATCCAATACTCATGCTGTGGCACACACATGTATGTGCCCAATATGCACACAGACACATACACACAGACACATACACACACATCCACATGCACACATACTAAAAACAAGCAATGACAAGTTTATATTGGTATTTGGCCAGACTTCCTGGTACAGGCATATAATTCTATTTACTAGAGAGGCTTAGGCAGAAAATGGCAAGTTCAAGGCCTGCCAGGGCCACAGAGTAAGTTCAAGGTTAACCTTTACAACTTTATGAGATCCTGCCTTAACATAAAAACATAAAAGTGATAAACAAACAAACAAACAAGCAAGCAAGCAAGCAAAAGGAGACCTGGATCACAGCACTAAGGTTTGCTCTTATGTGGTGTGCGCCAGGGTCTAGGGCACTCCTCATTCCTATAGGACAAAGCATACCAAATCCCGTACTGCTATGCATTTGGGGGGGGGGTTGATTTTATCTCTCAGTGTTCCCAAATTGGACCAAATCTGGGAATCTATGTGTCCCTCTGGAGTAGTATTTATGGAAGTGTCTACCTACCTCTCACTGTTTGTAATTAGGAAACATTTGATCAGGAATTGAATCAAGTGGCTCCCATTTAAAAAAGTGAGTATCATGTGCCTTCCTGTGTTGTAGAAATATACAGAAACAGCCACGAGACTGTTACATCCAGATTGGACACATCCCAGTAACTGTGTTAAGGGGACAGTTGAGATTTATAGTATAAGACTGATAAACCGAGTCTTAGAAGCATCAAAATGTTAAGAAGGTTGGTTATTTAGGGAATATAACATTGTAGAGCAAGACTGGGTCTGGAAAGCAAAAATCTTGGTTCTGTAATTTACAGAGTGATTTTTTTTTTTTGTACAAGTTCTGTGTTTTTACATGAGGAGTATGATAATGCATTGCTTGCTTCCATCTTGCAGTTATCATGAATTCAAGTAAGTGGAGGAAGTTGATTAAAGCTTACCTCTCTCTCTCTCTCTCTCTCTCTCTCTCTCTCTCTCTCTCTCTCTCTCTGTGTGTGTGTGTGTGTGTGTGTGTGTGTGTATTTGTGTGTATAAATTCATGTATTTGTAATATCGAGTGAGAGTGATTGCAGATGACTGAATAGTTATTTTGTATATTTATATATGTTTATGCAAGCATGTAAACAAAATGTGTTAGTTGGTATGTAGAATTCTTTGTTCAGTAATTCTTTGTAAATTATTCTCATTGAATCTTTTCAGGGACTAGGAGGAGTTTTGGATTGTGGCTAATAGACTATGGAATTATATGTTGGTCTAGTCCTCGTTCTTTAATAAAACATGAAAGCAAGCCCCAGTGCTCCACTGGTGTCTCTGTGCGAACAATTGCTAGGTTTCCATCTCCATCCTACAGAGAAGGAATGAAGCAGTAATGAAGGCTGTGCCATAATGTTGAATACATGTCCCCAAACATTCACAGGTGTGAAGGGAAGATATGTTAGTTGTGAGGTGTGATGGTGTCCAACAATGGAAATTTCAGCAGGATTTGCAACCATGATTCATAGAGAGCAAACAAACTGAAATTACATGGTATTACACAGGGGACTATGGAAGACTCTGAATTCAACTCGGGTGTGTAAGAACATAAAACTTGACATTTCAGTTCTTAAGCCTTAGAATAAGATTCTGGGCTCAGTGCTGTCATTCTGTTCTGATCCACAGGATCACAATACTATTATTGATATGTAGTTTGGTTTGCTTTTAAATAACACACACACACACACACACACACACACACACACACACACACACACACACGCGCACACACACACACACACACACACACACACACACACTGGTATTTGCCTTCAAGGAATAAAACTCACCATAAAATTGTAAAACATGTAAAATTACTTTTAACTAGATATGTTTAACAAATATATACTTAGGTAGATACACTGAGAGGAAAAGCTGAAATTTAGTGTAGAGGCCACCAGTTCCTCTGCTACGTTTACCCAGCTCTCTTTTCTCATGATGTAGGTCTTGTCTGGTGCATTGGTGTTTCTGTAAGGAACGTCGGAGGTAGATCCTTTTACCGATGAGCAAGCTAGATCCAAGGAAGGTATTAGTGAAAAGATATGCTGTCTCCAAACTGAGACAAGACCTAGCTTCTGCCACTACCTTCCAAGGCATGCCGTGACTCTCTGCATGTCAATGGGTCTCCTAAATTGATTACTTCCACCAGTACTTGTGGAGATAAGTTTTCAAGGAGGTAGGCTTTTGTCTTGGATTTTACTTCTCTATCATCACGAATATGAGCTGGAATAGGCTTTGGAGAAGTCCCAGAAGAGAGGGTGCATTAAGTAGACTTTTCACATAGCAAACTGTGGAAAGCACAAGTGTTTCCAACAAACACCTGCAACCTAGAGAAATTTACACACCTGGATATTCTCACTATTTTTGTACACTCACAGTCATATTAGTTAACATTTAAATCAACACTTTGAAAAATCAATATAGTTTGTTCCAGGAGTGGTTTAGCATATTGTGGTTTCCTAGCTATTTCAATATAATTACAGTTTTAAGGCTTTATCTGAATTATTTGTCATCCTGTACTTTGGGAAAGATGGAAGAAATGACCTATTTCACTGAACTCTCTGCTCAAACAATGTATAAAAGACAGAAGATGTTTCTTCCTCTCTATCTTCCTAGATCTCCACTAAGTCCAGAGGAGCACTGATTTTTACCATTGTGCTTCTGAAGGCCATGAGGAGAAGACTGGTTTCCAGGCAGTTAGAATGAGGGTCTTAAAGCCCATGCCTACAGGGACACACCTACTCTAACAAGAACACACCTACTCCAACAAAGCTATACCTCCAAATAGTGCCACTGCCTGGACCAAAATTTCACATATATATATATATATATATATATATATATATATATATATATATAGGTATATATAATATCAAAATTTCATATATATATATTCATATGCTTATATAATGCATTTGACCTCTGATGACCATTGTGCCTATCTGACAGAAGGGTTATTATGAATGGTGCCCTGTCAACAATAGTCTTGTACCGTCTATTGGTGATCTGATGTCTGCAATTATTGTACAAAAAAATCATTAGTGTGTTTTTTTAATCATATAATGCACCTATGCTACCAGGGTATTTGATGAAGAAAAACAAAGATGGCAGAAGACTTCTCTGAGAAAGTACAAAGTCTTTGTCAAGGCCCTTCATGTGCCCTGGGAAGGCTTTGTGAGAAAAAACTGTCAGGAATGAACTGTTTAAGAGCTATAATTGAAGGTAGGTTTGTAGAGTGAAACTAGGAAAACGGAGATGTTTCAGGAATCATAGAAAAAGGGAATTCTATCAGTCAGAAAGCCAGTCAGTTGCATGCCAGATGCTTCAGTGCGGATCTCAGATGGGAACCGAGTTTCTTTGCATATTATGGATTTGTGGGTAGGCATTTTGCTTGTTTTCATAGTATTCACTGCAAAGTCATCCAGGACCTAGCATCTGGCTTTCCCACGTGGTTTCCTTACCAATCCCATCTTCTCTACCTCTTTGTGGAGCCTCTTTAAAGATGGCTCCAGAGTCGAGTTTCAATCCAAACCTGTGAGAACATGGACAGTGATGTCAGCTGCGCTGCTTTTCTTTCACCAAGGCAACAAGCTCTCCAGTGTTCCTCACAGCCTCCTTCTTCAGTCTTATTGCTTGAAGTAAAGCATGAAAATTCAGGAGGGCATTAGTAAGCTTGGCGTCCACTGATTCAGACTCGTTTCTTGAGACTAAGTGCATTGTTGTCCTGGGGAGAACTCAGAAATTTCACCACAGAACTGTATATTAGAAAAACAATCATATTAGTCTTCTGTAACAGTAAGGATCTCAAGTGAACGGCTGTCTGAGGACAGGACTTTGCAGGATAAGAAATTTACCTCATACAGAAAAACTAGGAAAGATGGACAATTAATACATTATTTTATTAGATGATGATGATCTAGCACTTACCAAAATATGTAAATAATGACTACTACCATTTCATCATTATCATCATTACAAGATTATTAATTATCTTGTACGACAAAACAGGTTTTCTGTTTTAAATTGCGGTTGCACCAGCAAACCAGCTGTTACATAAAGTGACATTTTACCAGCTTTTCCAGAAGAGAAACAAAACCAAAGAACAGGCAAGCATTGTGAGCTGTTGCAATTACAGGCAGAGTGGTGCAAAGAGGCTTCTATGATGCATAAATTAAAGCATCCCATCATAAGGCTAACAGATCCAAAATAGCCCAATCTGGTTGTTCATGTGACTTCACTTCTACCTTCTAACCTCAAATTGTTGAGTCTGGACAAATCAATATGCCACTAACTCAGTGATTTTCATACAGAGGAAAAAAATACATCAGGTCTGCTATTATTTCAAAACTTGGTATGTGCTGCCCCCCAAAAGCAAATATCCCTATGAGGTTCTTTTGAATGAAGAAAGGCTGAGAAATGAGGTCAGTCTACGAATTTAGTTCCTTGACTGTTTCTTACAAGCAAAATGATAAGAGGAGTCATAGAACATACTTATGTCCCTTGTGGTTATATGTTCAGGTTGTGTTAGGGTACGTGGGGCAGTATCAGCTTGTCATAGTAATATTTTTTCTGTGTTAAAGGGACTACAGAGGATGAGCAGAATCACTGAGCCTGCTGTATCTAATGTAGTATCGATAGAGGCAGAGATAACAGACTTCAGTTTTATTATGAGTAAGACAAATATTGTTCTGTCCAAGAAATTTACTCAGAGAGACAAGGAAAGAAATCGAGCATGCTGAGAAAGCACAGTTCAGACCTGAGCTCAATAGTAGAGTTTGATAAACCTATTTGCATAAATGATCAATAATGATGAACATAATGTTTGCTAAGGAGGAAACATTTTCTAGACTGCTTTGGAATTTCCTAAAGATGAAATTCTTTACGTCCACTGAGCTGCTTTGCCTGAGACCAAGAGAAATCTTAGCTAACTTGTTAAATTTTATTATTCTGAGAGATGTCACAGTTTCAGAATATAAATAGCCTGAGGACAGCGTCATGTGAGCCAGAAGGCAGAGCTTACAGTTAAGAAATGCTAGTATTAGAGGAAGAATGGGGTATGGACTATGTTTCTTATTTTGAAGAACATATCACGAAGTGTACCTTATGCTTTATTTTGTCAACTAATATGTCCAAACTAAGTTAGAAAATAATTTAAGCAGCATGTAGTTTGCCTTAGAATGTTTGCTGGTGAAGAGGCCTCAGGACCTCCTTTCACAGTAGATCTAGGCAGTGCAAAGTTCAGGTGTGTGTGTCTTCAAAGACGCGTGGTCAAGGGAGAGCTAAGGATGTGGAAAAACGGCTCACAAAAACCAAAGCTAAGGATGATACGCACACACACTAGATTAATTGATTTTTATTTTTAATTTTAAAATTTTTATTTATTAATTTTTTTGGTCTAGGAAGGGGGAAATGAATGCAGGAACAGGTAGTTTGTCAAGCAAACTAAGATCAGGTATGGACAAAAACATGGCTAGCCAAGGGCTACGAGTGTTGGTTGGTGTAGTTCCTGTGAAGAAGTGGCAACTACAATTTATATATGTGTGTGTGTGTGTGTGTGTGTGTGTGTGTGTGTGTGTGTGTGTGGTGTGTGCACCCCCCCACACACACACCTTGGAGTGATAACAGTGGATGACGTGGACTAGTGCCTTGGCTTGGGGTAGTTGCTGTGATCAATGTATGATTATGGATCTTTCCAAATGGAGAAATGGGGCAGGTGTTCCTAGTTCCAGGAAGTTGGTTCTAGGAAGGAATGCAAGTTCAGTGTCACTGAATCTTCTAGAATTCCATTTTAATCTCCAGAGACTCTAATAACATAGACATTTTAGGTAAAAAAAAAAAAATCTTTCAACTTGGTAGAAAAGCCAAATATAAAACCCTTAGATAAATAATCCCTTTTCTGTGGCTCTCTCTCAGGCAGTGTTGGTTCATGGGAGAAGAGACTATATTACTGAGTATTGTTGAGTCTGCTGTGTTTTTACATCAATGGTGCATTCAACTCTCTAGCTCATTTCAGTCTGATATTTTCAAGTGTAAATTAGCTGGCATCTTTGTGTTTCTATGTTGTTCTATCTCTCACTGGTGTCCCACTTACTCAGAGTAAAATCTCAAGGCTTTTGTAAGTCATCCCAGCCTCTGAAGGCACTCTTGTCTCCCTGCACACTCCACTGAGAATGCTCTCCTTGCTGCTTCTTACTCACACTGGTCGTCTATTTCCTCGCCGTGCTGTACTTCTTTCTGCACTAAGGCCTGGTGGTTTTATAATTCCTTTCTCTGGAATCTCTAACTTTGCCATTCACATCAATTCTTTGTTTTCTGGGAAGAATTCTCCCATTAGAGATTATCATGCACATTGTGCCTACTAGGAAACTCTATAGCTAGCCATTCTCAGATGGGATCAGTTACTCTGCTTATTAAGACTGCATATTGAATTTAAAAAATGCTTCTGTGCCAAGAATCTGTCTCCCTCCTTTGGTTGTCAGCTGCCCGTGGATGGGGATTATCCTGTAATGATTTATGATATAACTTCAATTCCCAACACTGGTAGACACTCAATAAATATGGATGAATGGATGTATTCCTAAAGAAGAGGCCATAGATGATTTATGTCTTTGGTGTTTTGCTAATATATTTTTCAGACCTGGACCTTCTAGAGTAGCGTTTTTCACATTTAGGGAAGGCCCTCATCTTTATTAATTAAAATCTATATGGATGATCATCCATAAATAAATTAAAGTCATTCTATTATGTACTGTGTGTAAGACTATAGTATAGATAAGAAATTCTCTTAAGAGAGAATGCTATTATACTATAATTTTATATTCTATTACATTACAATATTAAATTACATTTTGTATTATCATATTATAATATATGAGAATATCTTTTTTTGTTTGTTTGTTTGTTTGTTTGTTGAGACAGGGTTTCTCTGTATAGCTCTGGCTGTCCTAGAACTAACTTTGTAGACCAGTCTGGCCTCAAACTCAGAAATCTGCCTGCTTCTGCTTCACAAGTGCTGGGATTAAAGGCGTGCGCCACCACTGCCTGGCATAAGAGAATATCTTAACTATAGTATTTAGTAAATTATAAAACTACAAATTAAGTTATAAATATATTTACATAAAAGTAGATCAGTTCAAATAAATTTATTTAAAGATGTATATAATTTTAGTCAAACAAGATTGCCTAATTATATAGCTCATATAATTCTCTTTTAATAATTCCATGCCTTTCTTTGAATTATAATGAAACAGGGAGTATTTATTCACTTAAGTATATTAGACAAAATGCATTAATATTTTGTTCATTTTTGTTTGGTATTTTATGATAATTAGACCTCATAGTTAATTAAAACTATTGAAATTTGAAAATATTATATTTAATTCTATCACTCCATTTTTTTTTTTTTACTTGATGATAAAGCTACTAAGTTAACATTCTTGAAAACCACATTAAATTGTGAACTAGTTGGGGACTTGGAGATGAAGGTTTCTCTTTGAATATTTGCTATTTGTCCTTCATGGTGTGCAATAGTTGTGACAGCCACGGTACATGTGTAGCTGTGGTTCCTGAAGTAATGCAAACCTTAAAAGGAATTGAATCTTTGATATTTAGTCATGAATACTTCTATGTACATAAAAGTCAGATGGTTTCTCTAATTTTCCAACTGAGCTATCACAAATCACTGTCCACGACTTAATCTGATGTTTACTGAAGGCAGAACAATCATGGTGAAAAGCCTGGGGCACGGGTTTCAACAGTTTTCCCAGCCACAGGTGAAAGTCACTGACCTGGTGACCTAGGGAATGCCTGCCTGTTGAATGGACAGATGGACACATACGTTTGTATCTTCAGTGTGTGGGGGTAGGACACTCATGGGGCTTTACATCTCCATGGACACTCCCGTCGCCCTCCTGACCTAATTTTAGAAGTGGTGCACGAGAAGATCTGCTGTATGCTACTCCAGCCGCCTAGGCTCTAACTTCAGAAAATAGGTCTCTAGACAAGTCCTGAGATGCGTACATAAAATAAACCCAGACAAAGAGGATGGAAGCCTTCTGCCTCCTTCTGTTTTCTCTGAACTGAGCTCTGTACTAGACAAAGGCTAGACTATGAGGCAATTCATTTTTTTTTTCAATTTGAAATCTCTTTTTTAAAAAATTTAAACAAGTTTTTTATTAGATATTTTCTTCATTTACATTCCAAATGCTATCCCAAAAGTCCCCTATACCCTCCCCCCGTCCTGCTCCCCAACCCACCCACTCCTGCTTCCTGCCCCTGGCCTTCCCCTGTACTGGGGCATATAATCTTTGCAAGACCAAGAGCCTCTCCTCCCAATGATGGCCAACTAGGCCATCTGCTACATATGCAGCTAGAGACACGAGCTCAGGGGATACTGGTTAGTTCATATTATTGTTCCTCCTATAGGGTTACAGACCCCTTCAGCTCCTTGGGCAAACACAGAAGTGGGTGCTCACAGTCATCTATTGGAAGGAACACAGGGCCCCCAATGGAGGAGCTAGAGAAAGTACCCAAGGAGCTGAAGGGGTCTGTAACCCTATAGGAGGCAATTCTGTAGACACCATTCCTGTAACTTTAGGGATGGTGCTTCAAGACACATTGTCTCACACAAATTCAGTAGGAACAGTGCTCCCTGCAACTTTGCAATGTGATCCTGGCTGTCCAGAGTGGCCACTGCAGTATTTTTCCATCAGGAGAACCCAAGCTCAATCCACTCTGCCTCACATAGCAATATGTTCACTTCGGTGATAGTTTAAATGAAGGTTCCATTCACAAAGCGGGGATTTCATTGCATCCTACAATTGGCTCTTGTAGGTGATAAATTCTTTCACCATAAAGTAACAAGTCCCATAGTCAGCATTTGTCTTAGTTAGGATTTTACTGCTGTGAACAGACACCATGACCAAGACAACTCTTATAAGGACAACATTTAATTAGGGCTGGCATACACCCCCAGAGGTTCAGTCCACGATCACCCAAGTGGGTGCATGGCAGCATCCATTCAGGCAAGGTGCAGGAGGAGCTGAGAGTTCTACGTCTTCATCTGAAGGCTGCTTGGAGAAGACTGGCTCCAACATGGTTAGGAGGAGGGTCTCATTGTCCACCAGCACAGTGACACACTTCCTCCAACAAGACCACAGCTCCTAATAATGCCACTCCCTGAGCCAAGCATATTCAAGTCACTACAGCATTACACGTACTTACATCCCGTGGCACAGTAGATTGAGGTAGTGGGTCATTTCAGAGTCTATTTATCTGTAGTTGTTATTTTCCCTCTTGCCTCCTCTGTAGGAGATGGAAACATCTGATGGTTGGGCGCTCCAGTGTGGGGACAACAGTTTTGGACTCTGCTAAAATTATCAGTGGTGACAATAGAGAGTCATCTCTCAGAGAAACCCTTGCAGCACCATCCCTCTCCCATGGTGTCTTCCTTTGGCCCAACATGACCAAAACAGAGTTTTCCATCTTGTCTATTGAACTGGCTCTTTTGGTAAGGAATCAGTTTCTAGGTTTCTAGCTTAAGCTTTTAGACTATTGCTCATCACGCCATTTTCATGGTCTTCGATAGTAAAAGTTACGCGCAATTCATACTTTTATCCCTTAGAATGTATGTTACCCTCGTGTGATTCCCACCCCCACCCCCAACCCCCCAGGAAGTAATCCCTTCTCTGTAGCACAAAGGACAAAAAGTGTTCAGCCTCTTTGGTCTGACACAAAACCACTTTCTCCCGTTGTCAAGTTCACAACATTCCACTGTTAGGTGGCATATATATTATCTAATTTTTTACCATGGTGAAATAATCACAGAAGCATCGTGAAGGAAGGGGTTTATCTGGGCTCAGGGTTTCGCAGGGTTTCAGGTAACCATGGCCAGGAAGGCAGGGTATACAGGAGTAACCCCATCCGCATGAGCAGACACATAAGGTAGCTTGTCACAAGAGTGGCAGGCCAGAAAAAGGAAACAGCAGGCTGCAACCTGCTGCGGATACAACTCTGAGGGGCCACCCCAAGGGTGGTTCACTTCCACCAGCTTCACTTCACCTGCCAAATGTTCCACAGTCTTCCCAAACCTTACCACCAGCTTGTGACCAGTTCCTCAAGTTCACTATTAGCTTGTGGTGGAGGATGGCGTTTTACTTTACATTACCACACGCAGGTTATTTCTCTTATTGACTACCAGTGATAGATCTCTCTAGGCTATTGCTTATATAATTTATTTTTCACCTGAGAGGCCTGTAAGGCTCTTTTCATGTAGTTCAAATACTGCCCTCCTGCAAATTCTGCCTTACCTACTCTTGCATTTGCTGGCATTCACACTGGAGTGCTTCTCTGCCGCTGGCTCTTTTCCTCATTCACACATGGCCTATACCGTGACTTCATTCTAAATTCTAAGCCATTTGCTCCTTCTGTTTCTTGTGGCCATTAATTGAATTGTTAGTTACCAAGGTGTTTGTTCCCGAGCTGTCTCATCTTGGCATCTTAAGGCCTTAGAACCAGGTATGATGTAATTCTTCTAAGGGTTTCATAGGCAGCTAGAGAAACAAGACATTTTCTAATGAGATGATTATATAATGTTTTCTTTTGCTTCTTCAAGAAAACAAGTTAAAAGTGGGAGGGTTAGGAAACTTCAGATTGCTCCCAAATCCTGCTGGCAAACTAAGCCCTGTCAGAAGGATGCACGTGGCATTTGAAATGACATCTCAGACTCTGGTCGTAAATTTAGAAGTAGTAGTTAAGATATATAGGCAAGATGCAAGCGGGATAAAGAGGGTGTAGAGAAGAGAGAGGGAGAAAGAAACAGAGTTGGGGGGGACTGAGGAGAGAGCCGGAGAGCGGCTGCAGGGAGTGCTTGTCTGGGTTCCACATCTGCATGCTGCCTGGGGTCAGAGGTTGTGAACTTCAGGATACACAGCTGGAGGTGGAAGTTGATCCAGGTCACGTGCTAGAGATCCTCTGTCTTCCGGTTTTAAAGGCTTGGGATTTATTAATGAAAGAACTGGAAGTTAACAGTTTTTTAATATAGAAACAGATCAGGTTTACCATGCACTTGAAGACATCCATTTTAATTAACACACAGTAATTGTACATGTTAGTGGGCTCACTGGGATATTTCCATACATGCATCAATGCTCTCTAGAGGCAGATTTTGTTGCTTTTGAAGATGTCATATATGAACAATTATAAAGGCAACATCGTGTCATTTCATATTAGCTCTAGTCCTCCTAATATATATGGAGATTATACCTTTATTTACACACACACACACACACACACACACACACACACACACACACACACACTCACACACACACACACACCACAACACACCACACCACATACATACATATTTTTCTTCTGGTACTGGGAATTGAACCTGTGACCTTATGAATGCCAGACACATGCTATTCTACTGAGCTATATCTCCAGTCTGCTTTTTACTTTTTGAGACAGGATCTCACTAATCTACCCAGGCAGGTCTTGAAAGTTTGTTATTCAAACCTTAGCCTTGCCTGTAGCTGGATTATAGCTTTAAGCCATTGGATCTAGCTTCATCTTCTGATATCACCAAGGGGCCAAACCTTTGGAAGTTGAAGTAACCAATGTTCATATTCACATAAGCAAACTAAACATTCATTCTCTCCTAGGCTCTGTGAAAGACAGAGCTATCTATTTGGCATTGGGATAAAGCTACTCCTAAGGAAAGCTGACAGAAAATATCATGCAGCCACGCTTAAACACGGAGGTGGTTTTGGTTCACTTCACAGAAGAGCCCACCCATGGGCAGACTTCAAGGCTGGCTGGTCAAGTATCACAAGTCTCTCATTCAGAGTTGATTTTTGTCACCTTGACCTCTGAAATTAACAGTGTTGCTAGCTGGTTATCCTCTTGGCCCCAGATAGGGGATGCTTGATACTAACTAGGATAATATCCAGTGGGGCAGGGTGGGTACACAGAGAGAAAAATCATCAGAAACACCTGTAGTGAAAGAAATAGCATCTAGTAATAAGTGAGAGACCCTCCTCTGCCTGTAGGTGAGTGGGTGGGGTTATCTTCAGATTAATGAAGGTCTACCATCGCTGCAAGCTAGCAAGCAGCATGACCAAAAGGCAGAGGATACTGGAAAGGAAACCCGTGTCTGTTCTCTTCTGCATAAGTGAGTTGGTTTTTTTTTTTTTTAAGCCACTCAAGTTGTTTTGCTTTTTCTAATTTCAAAGAATTTTCTTAATTCTTTACTATGTTCAGACATCTCAGTTTTGAAGTGAATGGTCCATTATGCAGCGTTTTGAGCAAAATATACAGAACCCAGCATGTTTCATCTGTTAGTTTTGTAGTATTTTCCTTTTGCGGGGATGGTTCAAACTCAGCATCTGTTAGGAGAATAAATTAAACATCAGGGACATTAACACTGCTGTGCACTTCTCTGCCTTCATGATTAGAGTCAACCAATTATGAAAGAGTCTCCTTTGATTTGATTCTTAAGTAGGTATTGGAGTGATTAATCTGGATTAGCTCTGTGTGTAGACAATGAAAACACTTTGATCAATCAGTAGTAATGGAGAGATGTCATGAGGTAATGCAGTTAACCTCCTTTGGTTCCCTTCTAAGCTTTAAAACACATGGATTTGTCTTCTTTATTTTCAAAATTGTCTGTTTTCTATGGCATAGGAGTCTAAGGGACTCTTGCTGTGTCTCAGATTCTTGGTCAATGAGACTTTGGGCGAGTCCAGGGAGTGGAAAGATATTCCATGTTATTTCCCAGCTTCAGTACTTAGGTTCTGCCCTTAGTGATGGCTTCATGCCACAAAAAATATTTCTTCTATCTTGTCCTCTTATTTTATCTATACAGCACTCTTTTTCTTCCTTTTGGAGAGAGAACTGTGTTCTCTAATAATCACGTATTCTGTTACCACTGGCCATGTAACTTCTACACTCAGTGGTTGCCAGGAATTGGCTCCCATTGTTCATATTGATATTTAGTATCTTGGATGGATGTACGGAGCAAATGAGGTTTAATGCTGATATTTAAAGGTGATTATATTAGTTATATTATATTATTATCTGTTCTGTTCACTAGAGCAAGCACACCGATGTCTCTTTCAGCTTTTCCCACCTGCATGGCATCCTGGAAACCCCTTCTCTTTCCCAAAGCTTGTTCTGTCTTTCAAACTCATGACTGTTTGTGCTTACTTGCATGCGTGTGTATTCATTTGTTATGCTTGCATCTTTGGAGACCATGGGTCAACATCAGGTGTCTTTCTCTATTGCTTTGCACCTTATTTTTTGGGGGGGGAGGTACAGGATCTCTCAATGAGCCTGGAGCTCAGAATCTCAGGACCAGCCTGTTCCCAGTCCAGTATCTCTGGAGTTACAGATGTGCATCACTCTCTGGCTTTTGCCTTGGTGCTGAGGCTCTGAATTTGAGTCTCCATGCTTGCATAACAGACTCATTACCCACGGAGCGTTCTCCCCAGATCCCGACACTATGATTTGCCAATTGTCCAGAATTTTTATTCTTTAGCCTGGGCCATCTTCCTCCCTCAGTGTCTTATCAGCATTGTGCACTTCAACGGATGGTTGCTACACAAAGTCATTTGAATTTCGCTGCCTTCACATTTCCAGGACTAGGTACATAGGAAACACTAAAGTAGAAGGTATTGGATGGACCCGATGACAGTGTGCCAAGAGACCAAAACGAAGCATTATTTAACTCTTTTCAGTTAATAGATTCAGTCTCCTATGTTACACATTTCTTCCATTCATGAACAAAACATGTCTCTGATTTGGCTCATGGAAGAGGTTTGTAGACATTTTTAGTTAGTAGCTAAAATTAAAAAAAAAAGACTAAATTAATTTTACTAAGAGCCCGTGTGATCTTCACCTGATGACATATTTCAGTGAGACTAGCTGTGGACTCTGGGCAGGTGGGTCCCTGCTGGGGACCTGTGCCACTGTTCTGTCACTTTAAATAGATGGTGCTGCCCATTGTAAGATGCTGGTGTTTAAACTCTAAACAGAACTTCACTGACATACCCTCCTGACGCCTTGGCAGAGACTTGAAGTAGGACTATTCCCTGAGGGCAAATGCTGCGTGGGGGTGGGAGGGAGACATAGAGTTCAACCTATTTCGTGTTTAGGAGGGGCTGTATTTCTTATATCCACAAGAAGAACTGGAAGGAGGAACGGTCTGAGCTGTCGTTGGGGACACACATCTGCATGCTGTTTCAAAGTGTCTTTCAAACATACGCTTCTTTTTTAGCCTCTGTATTTTCACCATATGCACAAACAGATATTCATTTACTTCAGTAATTTATCTTCTGGAGAAAAGTGGGCCGTCCAAGCAGGTTTTGTACAAAGAACATCTGTAGTTAGAATTAAAATGTACAGCACTACATCAACAACATGTTGCATTTTCAACAGAATATTAACCACCCCTTTGGGTTTATGTAAGTAAGTAGCTACAGTGAAACAGGAACTGTAGTGTATGCAGATAAATTCTATGATAATGAAACAGGTGCTTTTAATTTTTTTTTTACTAGATTCATTTTTCTTTCAGAGAGTATTCAATTTTTTAATAACTTCAAACATCCCTTCTCCAAATCTAGTATTTGAAAAATCTGTCTCCATCACAGGAAGAATGAAAATCATTAACATATGATAAAATATTTATGCAAAGAATGAATAGAGTAATCTGCTTGAAGAGATGTATGTAGGGAGTGACACTGCATGTTGGAATCTATGAAACGAAATCAGTGTAATGCTATAGCACTTTATGCTGTTTTAGCATGAATTTTTTTTCATTCAAATCCCAAAGGACTGTTATGGGAGAGGAGGCAATTAATATGCTACTTATTTTGTGGTCAGGCCAGAGTCTGAATTCCAATCCTGTTAGCCTTAAGTCTATAAGTAACTTACTTTCTTAATCTAACTTAGTTTTCTTGGATGGGAAATGGTGCAAACTGTCTTGCCTGCATCTTACTTTGTTGTGATAAACAAAGAAGATAAAACCGTGCCCAGAAAGGAATAACTGCTGCGTATGAACCTGTGTGAGATGTTCAGGCGAGCACAGCTACTCCCTGTTAAAGGAGTTGGCATGCTTGTCCAAGATAAAAGAGAGGAAAGGAGACCCAATCTCTGATACTCTGGTTCTACCAGTTCTTGACAGACCTGAGAACTCGGGTCTATGTTTCTCACAAGGCAGCTCACTTTTCCTCATTCATTGGCACAGAACCGCAATGTATATACAAAGCAGGATTCTAGGAATGGAACCAAGAGATTCAATGTTATACAGCATGGCCCTGTCTAAGACGCTCCTACAGTCCTGCTTCTGGAAACTTAAAACTATGCCATTTTTTGAAAAACATAATTGATCAAGCAGCATAGTAAACTGTTACTATCAAGAGAAGTTAATTTTTGATTATCTGTGAATAACACCCAGATCACGTTTCACAGTGGGTCAGATTACCCTGTTTCAACTCTGCAGCCCTTCTTCACTCTCTCCTCTCCTCACTCCATACTCTACCTAATTGGGGGGAACACTTATAGAAACTTGTTATAAATGACTCTGTCTATTAAAAACAAATACAATTCTATTACATAAACACTCAGGAATTGTTATCTGGTATATTGGCAGTGGTTTCCTCTATTTGAACTGTGCCTGTACTTGTTCTTTATTTGTTTATACAAGGAACTAAAATTGTCTGCCACTGCATTTTCTTCTCAAAGGGAAGACCATGGGTCAGCTGCCTGGTACCTGACCCTTCAGGTCCTTTCGATGCTTTCCTGCGTCTTCTGTCTGCTTGAATCTCTGTCCATGTGAATCCCTAGATGTTATTCTGTGTACTCCAGATGGGTTTGTGTGATGAGACACTTGGGTAGGAGGTGGAAAGGAGAGCTTGGGATCTGAATATTAATTCCTCTGTTTCCTTCTTCATGAATCCAGTATCTGCTGCCCATAGAAGAGGGTCTCTGCTCTTTTCTGGGCAACCTGGCATAACAGAATGCTGTATTTCCCTGGTGTAGGTAGCCCCCTCTCTTCTTCTGATTGCACGGCAGCCCACCTCTGGGGTAGCACCCATGCCATCCAACGTATTTCTCCACATCTGGCTCTCTCTTCAGTAATTAGTTCTTTTGTAAATAAAACGTCCTTAAATGATCGTGGTGTGTGTGTGTGTGTGTGTGTGTGTGTTGTGTAGTGTGTGGTATGTGTTTGTTGTGTGTGTTTTGTGTGGTGTGTGTGTGTGTGTTGCATGTGTGGTATGTATGTGTATGTGGTGTGTGTGTTTGTGTTCAAGGTCTTTTTGAAAGCATTGAATGCTTGCTCACATGTAGCTGAAATCATGCTATGTATCCCTCTTCTTTTTGAGACCTGTTCAGTGTTTCTCTGTTGCTATAAGGAGAAGAAAGCTCTGAACCTTTAAAACCAGGCTATAATAAATCAATATTTCTGATTTTAAATTACAGTTCTTCTCATCTATGTGCACTCTATTCCGCCAAAGCTACACTGCCTTTACTTCTCAGTCCTTTGGCATGCCATCTTGAGCACTTTGGTAACCTCAAGTCGGACGCTAATTCTCAAGCTTTCTCTGACACTTTGACGTCGTGATGGTAGTACCCATGGTAGTGAAAAAGCACAGTCAGAGTCAACAGCAGCCAAGTCGTGGGGTCATAGATGCCTCTGAGAATTTGGGGCTCCCTACCATTCCTTCATCAGATAGTTTCTGACCACTTCTGCATGCTGTGCTAGGATGATGAGCGATTCCTTAAAGGTGACTTGTCAATGGGGAGTGTCAGGTCTTGGGGGGTCACACAACTGGTTCATGTGTGGGTTCTCATGAGTGCCTCAGAGTTCTATTATTTCAGCTATAACCAAAGATAGCACGTTCCTCTCAGGCTCTGTGGATCAATGACTGAGATAGTCAATTTGCTGAGTCACTTAGATAGAGACAGGAAAAAAGTTTTGAAACTCTAGCTATCACTTTTATTTTTACATGTTCAAGTATAAAGCTCATCACTAGAGCCAGTGCTCTGGCCAAATGTGAGGTTGTTGTCCATTTGAGAGGCTGTGGATTTGTTCCAGTCTAAGTGGGCATCACCTTCCCGGAGCCCACAGCTCTCACGAAGATGAAGTAACTTAATTTCTCCTTTTGGGAGATGGCCCAGCACATCAACACTATTCATTGAGTTGCTCAGCCTATTTTCTTTTCTTATAGGATGTTGTCTATTGTAATGATTTTAGGGTCGTAGGTAGTGACCTTCTGGAATATTGTGTTGCTGTTATTAATTCCAGACACAAAGGAGCCATGTGTTAATCCTCTACACTTCCTTAGCACATGAACAGCATTTCCAGTTACCTATACTGTCTATTCTGTTGCCATTGAAAAAATCTATGCTGTGAGGAGATCTTCAGGAAGAACTATCATCATTTCTGAAACTCAGTCTACCTTCTCTTTAGGAAACCTGGTCTTGTCTGTTCAGTTCAGCGCTCCCTCTTTGCTGTCAGTGGGCAGGGAATCTCACAATTTGTGCTTTTTTCGCACTGTCTAAACTGGAAATGCGCTGTCATTTCAGGATCTCAGAGGCCGGCAGCCAGTGCCTGGTCCTCATTCATGTGCTGTGAGGGAATCTGCTCTTTATCCTGATCCTCTGGTTTCCAGATAACGTGGGATCTCTGAGTGTGGGCAGAGGCTCAGGAAAGGCTGAGGGAGGAACAGCTTCACCTGAACCCTTACCAATTTACGGTTAAAATCGATCTCTGACTTAGCCCTCCAGCAGGTTAGTGAACACTTAACACTCTGTAACACTTTGCTTTAAAAAAAAAATCAAAAAGTGGGTGAGCATAGTACTACTGGAGGATCAAGCAATATATCTCCTGGGCATATACTCAGAAGATGTTCCAACTTGTAATAAGGACACATGCTCCGCTATGTTCATAGCAGCCTTATTTATAATAGCCAGAAGCTGGAAAGAACCCAGATATCCCTCAACAGAGGAATGAATACAGAAAATGTGGTACATTTACACAATGGAGCACTACTTAGCTATTAAAAACAATACATTTATGAAATTCTTAGACAAATGGATGGATATGGAGGATATTATCCTGAGTGAGGTAACCCAATCACAAAACAACTCATATGATATGCACTCACTGATAAGTGGATATTAGCCCAGAAGCTTAGAATACCCAAGATACAATTTGCAAAACACAAGAAACTCAGGAAGAAGGAAGACCAAAATGTGGATACATTGTCTCTCCTTAGAATGGAGAAAAAATACCCATGGAAGGAGTTACAGAGACAAAGTTTGGAGCTAAGCTAGAAGGAAAGACCATCCAGAGACTGCCCCACCCGGGGATCCATCCCATAAACAGACACCAAACCTAGACACTATTGCATTTGCCAAGCAAGATTCTGCTGACAGGACCCTGATATAGCTGTCTCTTGTAAGGCTATGTCACTGCCTGGCAAATACAGAAGTGGATGCTCATAGTCATCTATTGGATGGAACACAGGGCCCCCAATGGAGGAGCTAGAGGAAGTACCCAAGGAGCTGAAGGGGTCTGCAACAACCCTATAGGAGGAACAACAATATGAACTAACCAGTACCCCCAGAGCTCATGTCTCTAGTTGCATATGTTACAGAGGATGGCCTAGTCGGTCATCAATGGGAGGAGAGGCCCTTGGTCTTGCAAAGATCATATGCCCCAGTACAGGGGAATACTAGGGCCAGGAAACAGGAGTAGGTGGGTTGGGGAGCAGGGCCGGGGGAGGGTATAGGGGACTTTCAGGATAACATTTTAAATGTAAATGAAGAAAATATCTAACAAAAAAAGAGAAAGTTACTTTAATTCAATTTATATGCAACCATGTTGAGTCACAGAAGCAGAACCTCACTCAACATGGGTTTACTTAAGCGAAGAATCCTTTTTAGAAAGGAAGGCTGTGTGGAAGGAGAAGCTGTGTGGTTGGGATTTCAGATCCTTAGAACATCCTTGTAACTCTGGAACTCTTCTTTTGGGTGCCTCTGGTCCAGTTGTTGCTTTGATGTTTGAGCATTACAGTAGTCTGTGGCATCTGCTGGTCCAAAGGCAAATCAGGCTTTCCATAACCACTTTGATAAAAGATGTGCAAGAGAGGACACTGGTATCCCCAGTACCAACCCCTGTGACAGGGAAAATGAGTGCGTCTGCTGTCAAAATTTGGGTTATATGCCTGCTTCTGTGAAAGGGCAGGTGTTTTGATTGGAACCCATCTATGCATCAACCCCCTACAAAGGGAGCGTTGCCTAACAGGAAGTAGAGCAAGAGAATCTGAACCAACGGAAATAGCAGAATGTCCAACACACAGAAACTAAATTAAATATTGTTAATTTCTTTGTAATTAAACAAAACCTATTTTACCTTCTTGACATTCATTCTATTCATAACAAAATATTTAGTTTATAGTCTTTATGTACCAAATTATAAAGAGACAATTTTATTTCTAACCTTAAATTTTCAAATGTTTCCAGTAACTTAGCCTAGGCATTAGCTTTTCTTGTACTTCCTGTGACCACCATAAAACTGAATTGGTTTACACCAATTCACATTTAATACACTGTGAGATGCAAGGCCTATACAAAAGCTGGCAGAGCCCTACTCTGTCCATATCTCCATTCTGGAAGCCATGCCGATGAGAAATTCCATGGGAGGCAGGGTGCTCTTGTAGAGCAGGGGGAGTAATAGACCCTGGCCAGGGCTTGGGGTTATTTTAAAAGGCTCTGTGCCATTGTGGCATACAGCTGTGTATCATTCTTGGTCCAGTGCCTGACGTACAGGCAAGGTCAGAACTGAAGAGGTGGGGATAAGGCGTCTTCTACAGAACGTATGGCGCCCCCGCCGCAAGGCATAGATGTACAACTGCGAATGCAGAAAACAACTCAAAATATTCTACCTTACAAAGACATGCTGAATTTCCGCTTATTTGGTAGGTATTTGTAAAGGAAACTCGGGCAGTTAGTAGGGTGTATGTGTTTGTCTTCAGGAGAGGCAGACATTGATTGTAGTCAGCCGCATGTCAAATCTGTATTTTGTGTCACTGATTTCCCACTGTCTGCAGCCTTTGGTGACTACGGAGCCTTTGATCACCCTGTGATCTTCACTAACGCATCACACGAGATAATCAGGGTAAACATTTAGTAAAAGCATACACAAGTCAATGCCAGGCATTCCTAAAGGTACTTCCGTGGCTGGCGACATGAGGAGTAGCTAACTCTCCTTCAGTAAGCTGCACCCATGACCTGGGACCTGATTTCCTGTTTCAGTCAAATGTGTATTGGTGAATTGAACATGCAGTAAGGTAAAATTACAGATGAGTGAATTCATAGGTCCTGCTCTGAAAGGAACCACAGTTGAGTAAATAGCCTGTAAATGATTGGAAGATTCTTATAGTTGAATAGTAGCAGGAAAGTATAGTATCTGGAACCCCTGCATGGGAAGCAGATTGGGAGGGACATCCTGCGATAGTGCTTAAAGTAACACAAAACATCACAGTAGAAGATGCATGTAGGCCCAGAAAGCTCCATGCAGTGCAATGAAAACAGCAAGTTTGAACTCAAAATCACCCTGACCAGGGCGTGGCCCTTTTCATACTTCTACCAGGAAGCAGGGGCTCAGAGTGGAAGGAGGTCATGGGAAGGGCCTGGGGAAGCAATCGGGATGAGCATGCGCAGAGGACGGGTTTTCAGGCGTGAAGGTGTTGGTTCTCTCTCTGGTCCCTCTCCTTCTCAGAGCAGCTGGGTGCCTTCGGGACTTCTGCCTTATTAGCCGCTCTGAAGTTTCTAGGAGATTTTGTCTTCAAACTTTTATTTAGGTGCCCTAGTGTATGAGACGGCGGGAATGCATGGTCTATAGAACGTGGTAGAAATTGAAAGAAGGCAACGATACGATATGGGGTACTGTCTTTCAGCGTGCGGAGGGAAACTGTTAAGGAAAGATCCATCTTTGGGAAAGTGCATGCAAACGTTTGTGCCTGTGGATGCATGTGTCCTTGCGGGTACATGCATGCGCCTGAGGTTGGCAGGGGGTGTGTTCTGGACCACGCTCCATCTTACTTTTGAGACCAAGGTCTTGCTGAACTTGAAGTTTATCATTTTGGCTAGGCTGGTTGACGATCTCCAGGAGTCTGCCTAACCCTCCCACATGCAGACACACACGTGAATTAATACTGTGAGGTAAACTGAAAACCATGATACGCATTTTTTTCCCCCTTTCCTCTAAAGGTATGTCAATGCTACTTTATAGTTTGTGATTTTATTAGTGGTACATTATTGGTGACCCGATAATATTGAGGATTTGATAAAGATAATTTCATGAAATTTATTTTATTAAGGTTGCCAAAATATCCTGTTGCACATCAAAGAATGTTCAACAGCAAAAACCAAACCAAACCAACCAACTAACCAACACAGTCTCTGGAATCGAATCTACTAGCTGTATCACTACCGAGCTCCTTGAACTAGACACTGGAGTGGGTGTGCAGACCCATCTTTGTCCTGGGATGAAGCCCGAGTCTGCTAGAGGCCGTCCTCACAGAGCACATATCTGCAGGTGAAGTGTGCCTTGTGAAAGCATCGAACACCTGATGCTCAGAGCTGCTAGGGAAAGGGTGAAACAACACATTGTAAAAGAAGATACATTAAAGTAGAAAATAAATATACAGCACTGCAGGTGATAAATGATTTAAAGGAAGTATTTAAGAGAGATGGGCAGACAAGATGCTTGGGGAAGTGCCTCTTGCTGGGAGCCACTGCTATGAGTGTGTAGATCCAGGGTGGTCCTGTTAGAGGGGTCCTTGCACGCGGACCAACGAGGAGCTCCCGGTTAGAACAGGATTCTGTTCCTTCTCTCCTACCTCTGTCTCTCTGACACTGTGGATCAAGCCAAGGCCTTTGCAGGCCAGGCAAGCTCTCTGCCACAGAGCCTGGCCCCTTTCCCTTCTTAATGAAGGAACCTTTTAAACCAAAGAGAGTAGCAGTGGGTGTTACAAAGGTCACCATACCACAAATTAAAACAAACAAATTAGTGGATGTCCACTGGGCCTTCGAAGAATCATGATACATTTACACAATTTAAGCAGGTCTGTGCTTCAAAATAATGTAAATGGTCTTATTTATCCTATGGTATCTATCAGCACTGTGTCCCAGGCTTCAGTCTAGTTTATTGCACAGTGGCTCACCATCCACGTCTGTTCCTCTTCACTTTCCCACCCTCCTCTACCCCAGTGCTGAACACTTAGGTTTGGTTTCATTTCCTGCAACTGGACACGGTGGCATTACTATAGGCCTCAGGAATGGGGCAGGATGGCTTCTTTAGGTAATAAGTTTATTCTACACAGTTTGTTAAACACAAGTATTCTTGTGTTTAGTAGGTGTTTCATAGGCCAAGTAGGTGATGAACAAATCCAGGCCGAGAGGACAACCAGGGGACAGGTTGATAATAAAGAAAGGCCTTGTGGTGTTTGGCTAGTTTTGAGAACATTATTATGAATTTGTGGGGTAGAGAGATGGATTGATAAGTAGACAGACAGATGGAAACTGTGAACATGGCTGAGCAGTGCATGTGTCTTGTGGTCAGTAGGCAGAGCCGACAAGAAGTGAAGTTGTTCCAGCTGTCGTGGACACACTAAGCTGGGTCTTGGCCTCTAATCAGCCTTCTCCCATAAAAACTCAAGAGACCTTGAGAAATACTTGATCCCAAGGCACTGGAAGGCAAATGCTTCTTAGATCCGAGGATCCTAAACTTTAAGGAAGTGCTCAAAGGCTGCTGGCTGGTCAAAAGAACGTTAAAACAGTGTAGAGGTGGAATGGGGACACTGATACTCATATTAGACTTTAATTCACATAATAAAATTTGTGGATGTTGCTATAAATCTAGGATTTAATAAGTAGATGAAAGAGGATGGACCATGTGTTACAGAGGAATTCCAACTGTGGAAGAAAATAGGGAAATAGAGAAATCACAGTCACCAGAGCCTATAGTCACAGCAAATGCAGACAAGGAGCCTTCTTGATGCTCACATCTATGAACAGCTGTTTGGAGGGAGGATGATACATGTGTTATAGCCAGGCCCCTTTCCCATCACCTACAAATGGATGTACAGGGACTTTCCACTGAAAATACCAAATGTCATTTTAAATCAAATGACCACTCAGTGACAAACGACACTGTTAATCTGATGACATCACTGACTGATATTGTACCCAAGAAGGATGTAGCAGGAGTTCTGGAGCATTCTTCCCCAAACAAAGCATGTCCACAATCTAATGTGAATCTGTAGCCATCTTAAATGGTGGAGCCTCGTGTAAAAGTAACTGAGCAGTTACTTGCAGAAGTGTCAAGAGGAGGAAAGAAAGGAGGAAAAAATAAAGAAAGTGAAGCTGGTGAGTCACCCTTGGCATGAAAAGGCACTTACCACTAAGCCTGACAGGTTACTGGAGTTCAACCTAGGACCCACAGGACGAAAGAAAAAAAAAAAACTGCAGGAATGTTTAAAAAAAAAGGGGGGGGGAGGCGTTAGTAGAAAACCTGGAATAGCCTTAAGTAAGAGTTTTAGTTGGATATGGTAACTTACGTTTGATGATTTGGGAAATTTTATCGTGCCTGGGTGAGGAACTCCCATTGGGAAGGGGGGCAGGTTGGGGAGGGACATAAAGGAATAAATGTAACTGTCCTCCTTGAGTGGAGTCAATGAGCCAGTGGGATGACCTGGCCTTTGAGTTCATAGAATTGCCAGTCTCTTTACTCTCTTATAAAGGGAGCTGATGGCATGTCTGTATAGAGTACAGACACTCCTAGTACCCCAAAGTCTGGTAGACGGAGAAACACAGCTTCCCTCTGAATCTTTCCCGCGACTCGAAGGAAGGAAGACAGTGTGTTCAGTACAGGATGATGATCTGAGAGTCAGAAGACCTGGGTTGTCCCTGGGCTTCTCCCTTAGCAGTGAGGGGCTGAGTGGCACACAGTGCTCCAAGCACGTCTCTGAAGCTTCCGTTTCCGTGGATTTGAAACCTCTCGTTTTCTTAAATTCGAAAACAGGTTTTCTCTGTAGAGTCACTGGAGTTTTCTGACGCTGTGTGTCAGAGGCAGTTAACGTGCAACTGCCTTCTGTTTAAGTAAGGCAATCAATTACCGGAGTTCTTTCTAGTTTCCCCGTTCAGTACAGCACTCAGGGCTGGCCACTGGCTTTACCTGCTGGCTAAAGTAGAATTGTGCTGCCCCCGTGTGGCTAATAGTAGGTACTGAAAGGCCAGGCCACGGATTTAAGAGCTACAGAGCATTATAGAATTCAGAGATGGAATTCTGTAAAAAAAAAAAACAAACAAACCCAGAATTCATGTAAATCATCCCTTCCTTAGTAAGGAACTGATCCTCAGAGGCCTGTGGTGAGTTCCTTTGCTACTTAACGATTGATGTAAACCGGAAGCGAGACCAGGGTCAGTGTGGTTCAAGTTAATTTGTCAGGCATGAGGAGAAGCAGGAGGGGTTAGGGGAGTAGGGGTGGGGGGTGGGGGGTGGGGAATGGAGGTGGGCTTAAGAGAGTAAGGGGTATAGGGAGTAGGGAGAATTTTTGGATCAGGTCCATGTAGATTTGTATTTTGTTATGCTTTCATATATATATGAATATATATACATATATATTTATACATATTTATTATTTATTACATATATATTTATACATATACATATATATATATTTAAAAAACGAAATAAGTAGACATTATAAATAGAAGCTGCCCCTTGTACAAGGGTTCAAAACCTTGTACAATATTCTAACAGAACTGCTGTTTTAACCTGGGGAGAGTGGTTACCACAACTGTGTGCATAGCAACTTCCATGCTGCATTTTGAGATCATTTCTTTTACAGTAAACAGCTTATGACTGCTTAATGCCTATCACACAGCAGATTTCAGAAATTGCTTGTCAATGAAGACCCAGCATTTGAACAGCTGAGTCTGATCTCAGGTCCTGTCCATTCTGGGAGTGGGAGCTCATGCGTGAACCATCCAGACAGCCCAGACTTCCTCTGCCCCTCATCTCCTCACCTTCAATAGCGAATACCTTCCTCATGGGAGTCTCATAAAAGTTATTTCTTGTAAATTCTCCAAGAAGACAAAGTTAAAACTGTCTGTTCACCAGGTGTGCATGTTCCTACAATCCTGAAGTGAGTTAAGTAAAACAAGCCACTGACAGTGCGGGAAGCCCTTGTAGAGCAACCACCCATACTTGCCTGCCTACAAAGATCTTTTGATAAGGGTACATAGTAAATATGTTTGGTTATAGAAAAGTTTGTTGCTTAAGGTCTTCTAAAACTAGCCATTGAATGTGTGGGGTCACATGGATAACTGTCTCAGGGTGTGTGTATACGTTTAAAAATTTGTTTAGAGGATCCTGAGCAACATTTTCCATTGTGTGATGGGTAGAGACACTAACAAGATTCAGCTGTCCAGATCCTCTAAGTATACTACAAGAAAAAAAGATCCTTGGGATAGGATTGACCTGGGCAGTCTGTGTGTGGGAAACTATAGATCTCACTGATACATTTCTAGACTTCTCTCTCCTTTGTCAAGACACTCAAAGTCTGCATGTTTCCCTAGCTACAAAACCTGCAGCTACATCTAAGCAATCCTCAGGGAGGCCCATTAGAATCTGGCTCCCAGGTAGCTAGGAAAACACAGTAAATACCAGGCACCATCTGTCTAGCAGCCAGAAAAAGTCACCTGCCTGTGTCAGCAGTGTGTACACAGTGAGAGGAACCTCAATGATGCAGAGAACGTGTTTCCAAGACCAACCTGTCAGGAGAGAGCAGCCTCCGGCCTCCTTCTGATTTCCTCATACAGTGCTCTTAATTAAAACAACCTAATAGAGACTGTTTTCTGATAGACTTCAAGTGCAGAATAAGTCTTGGGCATTTTATAATCATGTTGACCTAGGACTTCATATGTTCATATGGTGCATGTGCTAATTTTTAGCTCTGCATCTTCATGTATCCCGATGATGTGTGATGTGTTTGCCCATTCTAGGATTCTTATTGGCATATTTGTATTTTTTTATTTGGCCTGTTTTCAAAATTTAATATTTTTGAAAGGCATTTGTTTGCCATTTTGACTAGGATGAGCACTCGTGTGTGTGTGTGTGTGTGTGTGTGTGTGTGTGTGTGTGTGAAGTTAAGCTTCCAGCGGAGCCTAAGAAAAACAAGTAGAGCATTCTCAGGAATGCTTTGTCATCTGTAGTTTCCATTACTTCTAAGAAAGCATCAGTGTGAACAGTCTCCCATAACCTTTAGCTCAGAGCCACCTTGTTTGCCCCCAAGCAACTAGAAATCAAATGGAGAACTTTTGAAATGTGTGGTGGCTCCTTTCCCAACTGACCATGTGATGTGAGCCACTCATTCTCCAAATAAAACACAACCATCGGTCTTTTCAGTGAGTGGGAAAAGGTCTGCTTCTTCATCAAGAAAACTGTCTGCTAGCCCCGCCCCACAGACCTGGAGCCTCTTAGAGCTACGAGAGCCTAGCTGGCTCTTTTCATTTGGCGCAGTAGCGTAAGTGTGAATGCTTGTCTCCTCAAACATGCCTAAGTCATTACAGTTGTGTGGGCTCTCTGAAGTACCTATTATTTAAATTATTTAAGATGTAATGGTGAACTCCATGTACACTCGATGCATATCATTATGTGCAGTTTTGTAAGTTCTCTTTGTTTCTCTGCTTTGGAGCTATTTCTTCTGAAACCCATAACAAGTGGGTCTAGGCTTAGTGTTACCTCAGTGAACTGAAGCTCTAGGGCATACACCCCTCTCTCATAGAAGCACCCCTTGTCTGTAAAGTCTTGGTCAAGATCCCTGCCCAGGGCAGTTCACACATTCACTGGCTTTATTGACACTAGGCATTCCTGCTAAGTTCAATATTTGTTACTAAATGCATTTCTCCCATTACGTTTTTATTATTAAAGCTGACATATTTACTACGAGTTAATTTCATGCATGCATAAACTTTGGGTTCCCTCTTCCAGTTCTCATTTAATCCTCACATTTTATTTACTTTTGTTTTATGCTGTCTTCTCTTCTTTCTTCTTGTTCTTTCGCTGAGAGTGAAACCCAAGGCCACCATCTGTCCCCGAGCTGTGTTCCAGAACTAATGAGTTTTGGTCCCTTACCTTATCACACTTCTTAAACAGTAAGGTTTGGGTAGTAGCCCCCCTCATAGAAGAAGCATATTTCACTTGAAGCGAGATAGTTGAAACGTGAACTCAGATGCAGGGTCAGTTGTGTGGTGCTCAGGGCTGAGAGTTGGGGGCTTCTAAGGAAAGAGAAGTTATGTGGTAGCTTGCAGATTGTAGGACCCAGATTAGTGATTTCCATCATAAACAAACCACATTCCAGTCAGACTAACTTTTCATAGGAATTCCCTTCCCTTCCCTTCCCTTCCCTTCCCTTCCCTTCCCTTCCCTTCCC
>NC_034601.1:23645622-23650974 GCF_900095145.1 Mus pahari | reverse complement strand
CCTTCCTTCCTCCCTCCCTCCCTCCCTCCCACCCTCCTTTCCTTCCCTCCTTTCTTGTTATTATAGGACATTTAACGGTTTAGATAGGTTGGCACAGCTCATTATTTTTATATCATACATTGTCATTGCTGATTTGCCAAGTGTGCTCCTGAAGGGTTCTGTTTAACTTGGTTGTGCAGTTTTAGAGGTGCAAAGATGCACATGGGACATGGGACATGGGACATGCCTGTGACATGACATCTCTGGAACTTTTCAGCCTCCTTGCCAAATGCAATTAAGCTGCTTTGTTATTTGAAAGTACAAAATGGTTTTACAAGTGATATTTTCTAACATTTCATTTAAGTAAGTGTAGTGTGTGTGTGTGTGTGTGTGTGTGTGTGTGTGTCTGTGTCTGTGTGTCTGTGTGTATGTGGGGGGAGTGGGAGTAAATGAGTGTGGGTGACCATCAGAGGTCAGAAGAGGGTGTCAGGTTCCCCTGGAGCTGGAGGTACAGGCAATCACAAGCCACCAGCAAGCATTTTTAACCACTGAGCCATCTCTCCAGCGTCACAATGTACAGTCTTCAAAATCAGTGTCGACAGACTTGCGTTTTCAAGTGAGTTTCTGTATATTTTATCATTCTGAGCGACCATTAAGTTCCTTGAAACAGAGATTGGCTCTCTGATTGGCAAGCTATTTCCTCCTGCCACTGAACATAAACTTGGAAGCATACCAAATACTCAGTAATATAAGCACGCTGGTTGAAAAGGACGACTAACGGAAGCATGAGTTAATAGGACAGACAGAACTGAGCACGCCTCCCTCCTGTTCTGACTTAGTGGAGTGGACTGTTGGAAGTCTGGTCCATGCCTTGGAGCCTTACAGTCCTTTTCTTGACTGGTTCAGAGGACAGTTGAGAGAAGCACCTCCCACAGTAGGTGAGAAGAAGTTTCAGACTTCCTGTGCGGGTCTGTAATGCATCGAGGATGCTGGTAGTACAACTAATTTAAGCGTATCCCTGACCCGCTTACAAACAAATGAGACTCAGACTACGGTTTATTTGGGCGCAGGAAGGGGGTAACCCCTAATCTACTCTTCTAACTTCAGGCTTGGCTACCTCCAAGAGGTGTACTCCAGACACCTGCTGCTTCTCCTGGCCCTTGCTCACTGCCCATCTCCCCTCATGGCGGCTTCCTCCTCCTCCCTCTCCCTCCTCTCTCATCTTGCCTCCTCCAGCCAGATCACTTCAAACCCACCCACCTCTAATCCCTCCAGTACTTCAGTGTAGCCAATTTTGTTTAACCAATAGTTTTAAATCAAGGAACAAGGTTTGCACAACAAAACCTTGTAAACCTGAGAAGTAACTCATAGGTCTAGACGTTCCCGTATAGAACTTAGCAGTATAATACGGACGGACAAACAGACAAACTTCAGCAGCTGATCTTGACAAATGAGGAGGATTAGTGTCTTCCACACCTTCCTAGGAGACAAAGGGAAACTCTTCCCTGGTGACTTCTACTTTTTAACAATAAAATCAACTTTTTTTTTTAGTTTTCACATTTTTATTTAAAATTGTATACTTTATAGTTTATCATATTGTTTCCCATCCCCCAACTCTTCCTAGGTCCTTCTGACATCTCTACCCACCCATTTTACTCAAACTCCAAAGCAGGAAAAACTACAGAAACAAAACAGATGAAAAGAAAAGAAGGGAAATAAGACATACACACACACACACACACACACACACACCACCACCACCACCACCAACAACAACAACCCACTCAAAACAACAACAAAATAAACCATAAAACATAATGGAGTCAATTTTGTCTTGGCCAACTATTCCCTGGCCTGAGGCCTGGCCTGGGGTGTGGTTGTTATAATCGCTGACACTTCATCGGGAAAATCTATTTTTAACAGGTCATTATTATATCAGTCACTCATGGACAAGATGAACACAGACCTTGAAAATCACTTTCTTTGGAAGCTTCTTAGTTCACCAGCTGAGTGTCTGGTGGGAGGGTGTTGGGTGTTACAATCCAAGCCTTCCCAGAGGCCCTGATAACAGGATGGGGAAACAATAACAACAACAACAACAACAACAAACCCAAAACCCCCAAATAACAACACTTCCCCCCCCAAAACCCCAACTCCTTGAACACCACACTACCACTACCGCCATCAACAACAACAACCCCTAGTTCTGTGTTCTTTCTCAGGAGCAGACACAGCAAGGCCAGTCTGGGCCTGGGACTAGGGCCTGGAAGGAGTTAAAAGTTTACATTCCTGGGGACCCTTAACTCTGAAGAGGATGGAGTGGATCAGTCCCAAGGGCACCATGTGCTTTGTCTGTGACACGCCTGAGATACTCTGTGTTCCCCGGGGGCAGAATTGCTTGATTTGATACCCTGCTTGCTTTGTCCCGCAGCATGATGGTTTTAAGCTGACTCTGTCCCAGTTTCTCCTTGCAAACTGTTTAGACGGTACTGTACTTCTTATTAAACTTGCTTGGCACAGACATAGCGTGTGTAAAACCTCCTGACCCCAACATTCTTACCTTCTTTATCTTCTGACCTCCTGGTCCTTCTTCTCATAAACCCGTCACTGAAGAATGCCTCAGGTCAGTAGAGGCTGTGAGAGGTGATACCGGTTAGTTAGTATTCTTACTCCAAACAAAGGGCTCTGGGGCACAGTGCAGAGGTGATTCTGGGAGCAGGGCAGCAGGGGGGAGGGCATGAGAAGGGCTTCTCTGCCTGTGTTTCTAGTTGCAGAGCATTGTACTTGGGGATCTATGGGCAGTAGGTTTACAGAAACGCTGTTTGAGAGAATATCAAAGACACCATCTCTACTAATCTTGTATTGCCCTTTCTTCCCAACACGATGTTTTAAGTGAGCAAACTGCTTGTCACTTGATAGGAACATCATAATAGGATTGGTTTTAATGTGGAAAGCTTTTTATTTTCTTCCAGTGAAGAATCTTATCTTTCAAAATGTCCCCCCCCCCCCTTCCTAACCCAACCCTCATGCATACTATTCGATGGTCGAGGCTGATTAGCGCTCTGGCTACTTCGAACAAGTTTAAAATTATTTTTTCCTATTTTGGTTGCTTGATAAAAAAAAAAAAGAAGAAGAAGAAGAAAAGAAAAAAAGAAAAGAAAAGAAAAGAAAAGAAAAGAAAAGAAAAGAAAAGAAAAGAAAAGAAAAGAAAAGAAAAGAAAAGAAAAGAAAGTAGGGAAATGCACATTGTGAGGATCCAGGATTGGTTACTGCTTTGCTGGGGAATTTGCAATTTCTTGTTGAAGTTTGTTTTCTCAACCCACTCTGCTGAAAAGCCCTGTCTGATACTACAGACTACAGATTGGAAGGAAGGGAACCCGCTACTTCTCCGGAGGAGAAGGCATTCATCAGGGGCATTCGTGACTGTGGCATTCAGGAACTGCCACCTGAGGAAAGAGATGCTGGGACTGATGCAAGAACTACCAGGCTGCCCAGGGAGAGGCTGGATCCAGCACAATGGGAAGTGGGCGTGGCTCCTCCGCGCGCTGCCCATGCACACTTATTCCCCAAGTGATTTGACTCCCGCCCTCCACTCTTTCCAAACCTCCATCCCTGGGATGTTACCGCTAGCTGCAGTGCAATTTGCATTGGTAAATGTGGTCAATGGAAAGCTTATGTCTGGTCTAGGTAAATTTGCATGACTGTCTCTGCCATCGATTGGATAATTGAAACTTAGCCTCAAAGGTTAAATTCTGGAAATATGAAGGATACCCCCTCCTTAAATGGTCTTTGGTGGCCAGGCACACTGGTGCTTTAGCTTCCATATGAGTAGGGGTTACCTAGAAAACCCCGCTATGACTCAAACCTGCTCTGGCTCTGCCGAGGCTCCGTTTTACAGACAGATTGTTGTATTTCTTTCTTTCTTTCTTTTTTTTTTTTTTTTTTTGAAATCTAATAAGTTTATTTTTTTATTAGATATTTTCTTTATTTACATTTCAAATGCTATCCCGAAAGTTCCCTATACCCTCCCCGCCCCTGCTCTCCTACCCACCCACTCCCACTACTTGGCCCTGGCCTTCCCCTGTGCTGGGTCATATAAAGTTTACAAGACCAAGGGGCCTCTCTTCCCATTGATGGCTGATTAGGCCATCTTCTGCTACATTTGCAGCTAGAGACACGAGCTCAGGGGGTACTGGTTAGTTCCTATTGTTCCACCTACAGGGTTGCAGTCCCTTCAGCTCCTTGGGTACTTTCTCTAGCTCCTCCATTGGGGGCCCTGTGTTCCATCCACTAGCAGACTGTGAGCATCCACTTCTGTGTTTGCCAGGCTTCTGAATCTAGAAGTGAAATCCTTCCCAGGTCTGGAGAAGACACTGGGTCCCATCACCAGCCTGAAGCCAAGCAGCTCTGTGTATCCTCAGCCAGCATTCTGAGCTTTGTGATTCTTCTTTGCCTGGGGTCTAAGGCTGTGTGCCAATCGTAGACAGAGAGCTCAGGCAGGCATTGGTGGATCTGACCAGAATCAAGAAATGTGTGTGTGTGTGTGTGTGTGTGTGTGTGTGTGTGTGTGTGTATTTCAATATATCTACTGAAAATTTCTACAATAAGCGTGTGTCACATTTATAATATGAAGGCGTTTTTTTCTAAAATATTTTATTGAAAATTTCAAAACTTTCTAATTATAATAAAATTCAACCCACCATTTTTGCTTGGAATGAGGCTTCTAGGTGAGAGATTTCCAGGTCACAGCAAGTGTGCTCAGCGCTAAGCAAATTCTCCCAGTTTCCTTCAGCAAGCAGCCCTGTAAAGGAGAAGGTAATTTCTGATAACTAGATATAGCTTATGCTATGGAACAGCACACTTCTAATTTTTAAGGTTATGATTAAATTGCAGATATTCTATCTTAAATTTTCCACAAGAAATGAAAATGTCACAGATGTTTCAATAACGTCCACTGAGGGACAGGCAGGCCTGCTGAGATGCAGGTTGGCAATGTGGCTCAGTCTTCTTCAGGGCAGAAAAGAATTTTGTCTTTAGTCAGACTAGTGAATGACTCTGTCTGCACAAAGCAGGAGCCACACTGTGGGCCACCAGCATCATTATTTGACTGAGCAGTCTTGCCTAGTAGTTCTTCAGCCTGTATCATTTTCTCATACTTTCTTTTCCAGTAGAGGAAGGGCTTATCCAGTCTAACAGATAATATCTTTGACGTAAGGTTGTTTTTTTTTAATCTTTGTTGCTTTATTTTATTTTATGTGTATGGGTGTTTTACCTGCACGCATTTAAGTGCAGGTGCTCTCTGAGGCCGGAAGAGGGCGCTGTATCCCCTGGTACTGGACTGGTTGGTTACTAGTTGCGGGGGGGGGGGGGGGG
>NC_034601.1:23625837-23645586 GCF_900095145.1 Mus pahari | reverse complement strand
GCGCGTGCTCTCCAACTATGACATGTTGTTTTTACGTTCTTACAGAGCCGCCAATTCTCTATTCTTGTGACCTGTGGCTGCATCTCACGTTAAACTTACAAAGTGGTCTTTTTGTAATCGAAGCTCGGCCTTTTCTTTTCTTGCTACCGTTCAAGTATTCTCCTTCCTTTATGAATCTCTCCCAGGATGTATACAAGATCGATTGGTGCTGAAAGCTGACAGTGTGGATTTTACTTGGTAATAAGATGGAAACATCTCTGTTTTAGTGGGAGAACTAAAATGTGCAGTCTCTCCTGTTAAGAAACTCGCGGGTATGTAATTAACTTTCTACGATACCTTGCTTACTTAGAAAGGGAATAACAGACCATGATCATTACACAGAGAGAAGCAGTTTGCTTGGTTCTAAATATATTTTGTTTACATAGACAGTACACTTTGGGGGGAAAATTCCTCTGAACTGATAAAGAGATAGAATTTAAAGCAGTTAAATTTGGCCCCCACACATGGATTCTGTCAACTGTTTAGTTAAAGCAAAAGTCAGAATGGAACTTGAGGTGGTCCTGACTCCATGTGCAATGTGTGCTTGCCAACTGCGTGGCACACAGCCCCAAGACCTGTGACATCCTGACAGGAAAGACTTCGACCTGAAGCAAACTTGCACATCTAATCATTTTTAAATAATACTGTTAACGATTCAGGAGACTTTAGTTTCCAGTTGGGGTTTTAGTGTCTGAGAGGGTAAGAAAATCCCATTAGTATAACAAAATTATAGTTAGCTATGACCTTGAAGTTATCACCCCAAATCTGACCATGATTCCTCAGGAGAGTCACTGGCTTATGAATCCAAACAGAGCACATACCCCAAGCTTCTAGAACGTAATGTATTAGAACAGTGCTCACCCTTCCTAATGCCTCAGCCCTTTAACACAGTCCCTCCCTGTGGATAAAGGACAAAATTAGTTCTGTTGCTACTTCATAACTTTAATTTGGCTACTGATATCAATCACAATGCAAACACCTGTAGGTGAGCTCAAAGGGGTCTCGACCCACAGGTTGAGAAATGCTGTGTTAGAATGCTCAGTATCAGAATTCTAGAGGACATTTTGAGCTGAGTGAGTTTGAAGCCAGCCTGGAGAACTTGTCTCAAAAAAAAAAAAAAAAAACAGTTAAGATTTTAAAGATTGTATACAAAGAATAAACAAAAGATTTTTTTCAAGTGTGACTAACCTGCTTCCAAAAAAATCAAATACAACTTCAAAAAACTAAAAGAATGAAATGCAAAGGCCAATAAAGAATTTAGAACCATACCTGACATAACTAAAAAGCAATGTACATATACATATGTATACATATATATATATACACACATATGCACACATATACATGTGTATACATTTACACATATATACATATATACATACATATATACAAATATATGTATATATACATATATGTATATGTGTGTGTATGTTTGTGAGTGTGTTGAGTGTATTTGTGTGTGTATGTGTGTGTGTGTGTGTGTGTGTGTTGTTAAGTAGTGTTTAGCCTAGGGAAAAGCTATGGTTTTATTTAAAATTTATTCATCAAGGCAGATTTCTATAAAGTTCTAAATATTTGTTCTCAGCATGATCATCTCAACGGATCCCGAGAAAACATTAACAAAATAAAATACACTTTCTTCAAACACAAAAAGCTTCTAACACAATAGAAATATCTGTAACCTTTTCAATGCATAAAGAACATCTACAAAATCACTAATAAGCTTACAGGCCACAAAGTGATGAGGTATAGAATTCCTTATTCAGTACAGTCCTGGAGATAGATCTTTGCTAAAAGAAGAAGGCAGGGGAAAGAGAAAAATAAGCACCAGTGCTTCAGAGGCAAATACCCCACAGGAACCTTCTCTTCTATATGGTCAATGCCCAACATGAAGGCCTCGTGTCACCCAGACACAGCAGTGCTAAGTAACCTAGCCGTAACAGCCCACATAAACTATCAACATAGCAGACACTGATCATTAGTAAGTTCACACTGGGATGCTACAAATTCACAGAAAATCAACTACAACCATGTTGTTTTCGTGGTGTAATTGAAGAAATAAGATTATTGAATAAAAAACAAATTGCAAAATATTTCATGAAGTGCACTAAATTTTGTCGTACCACCTTGACATATTTGGCTTTCATTTTAACTTCTTAACTTTATCAGCCTCCTCAGTCCTATACATGGTTTATCTTCGTTCTACTGGGGACTTAATTATCTAGTAAGTATGATAAATCCTATTTCTATACACCAGTGTTCAGTGTAATCGGCAGGATGACATGACAGAAGTTATTTCAAGTAGTGTATGCTGAGATCAATTCTTAGTTTGTTCAATAACCAGGCTGCAAATGTTTCCTTTTTTCCTGATTCTAAGTGCTCATCCAGCTGTAAACTGGTAACTCACATAGTCCTTCCATTTTCTCTGCTCTCTACCCCAATGACCTCAAGCTGAAACCTTTACATTTCACCTCTTGACACGTATAATGACAGAATGCAGAGTGCATTTTAGAAAGTTGGGAGACATGAATTCTATTCTTGGTCATTCTCTTTACCTATTATGTGAACTTGAGACGTCTTCCATAGGACAGGCTAGAGAGATGGCACAATGGTTAAGAGCACCGACCGCTCCTCCAGAGGACCCGAGTTCAATTCCTAGCAATCACATGGTGGCTCACAACCATCTATAATGGGATCCAATGCCCTCTTCTGGTGTGTCTGAAGATAGCTATAGTGTACTCATATAAATAAACAAATAAATCTAAAAAAATTAAAATAAAATCACCACAGGTAATCACAGGTAAGCCTGAATCTTTCTGTGGGCACCAATGATAGAGGAATTGCAGCTCATTTTGCTGGTAGAACGAAGCAAAAACCTCAAGATGAAATGATAACTAAGCCAGAAATAGAAAAGGTACACATGAGTATTGAAGGCATATGTCAAACTGTATCCAGGACAAAGAACTTGCGAGAAGAGTTCTAGAAGCTGAAAGAATTACAGAGTTGAATTAGAGTTTGGTTGTTTTCTATTTGCTTTGCTTATTTATCTATGAGCCAGACTCTCACGTAGCTCAGGCTGGCCTCAAATTCACTCTAAGTGGAGGATAACCCAACCCCCTTACCTTTATCACATGAGTTCTACAATTACAGGTATGCACCACCAAACCCTATTAGTGTGGTTGATATTTTAACTAAAATCAAAGCCTTTATGAAATCTTTATAAACAGTCTGTTCACTAGTAGAGATTAATTAAAATCAGGATCTGGATATAATAATTCCAATGGATAACCTATCACACAGCATTACCCTATTTCATTTGTTATGGTTTTAGGAAGCAAGTTCCCTTTTTATATATACAAGTTAGTGGCTCCTGGTTACTATTGAGAATTAAGCAAGCTTTTCCCTCAGTTTGGCTTATTGAATTGTGCAACATATAAACAAAGGCATAAGGGACTGTTTGCATGCAAACTTTTTAATCATTTCACTGAACACTATGATGTTAATCTATCTGGTATCCTGGGACCACTTACCAATGACGCTCGTTGAGTTTTTCTTGGTATCCCCTGTCCAGTTGTATCTGTGTTGAGAACTGACCATGGTTTCTAGAATGTGCTTCGTGATTAAAGCTGGGTATGTGCAGTGTTACTTTTCATCACTTTTTTTCTTAGTAGGGTCCCAAAACATTTCTCTGTGTAGTGGGAAATACAAGACATGGTATGTAGTGTGACATTTTTTTTTTCTGTGCCCAAGAAAATGAGTTGGAAGGGGGACACTCTAATGTGATTATGAAGCTAATTATTTTATTGGATTAAATATTTATTCTTTTCTTCATCAATGGGCCTTCATTTATGGGAATAGAACTTTGGTATTCATAAGAAGTGAAAATCTACACTCCTTGTGGTTTAGATCTTTCTTTGTGTCTGACTTTGTCTAGGGTGAACGGTGTTATCAGTCACAGTCAAATCTGGAGACAGAAACCACACAGTAGTTTGAAAATAGAAAGCTTAATATAAGATATGCTAATGTTGCAGATTGAAGTAACACAGACTTGGCTAGTAAAGAAAATTGTACAGCAGCCTGCTATACATGAGGAGCAGCTGCCATCTCAGAGCTAAGGCAGGGTGCTAAGGAAGAGCTCCAACTGCACACTGGGGGGAGTTCCAGATTGCTTTGGGAAAAGTGGATAACCCAAGTCATAGAGTGCCTTCTCCCTGGGACTAGCTGCAAACCTGAATGATGGGGTACTCAGGGAGCAATCTGAAGTACCATACTGTTCCCCAAGACTTGCTGCAGGTTTACTGGAGCCAGTGCTGCAGGAAACCACCCACAGTTGGCCACTGGCAGCCAGCAGAAGCTGCAGCACCCAAGGCTAGTCATGCGACATGGCAAGAAACTGTGCTATGCAGGAGTGTAATGCTAGAGAAAGCTCAGACCCTGCAGGACCTGGGACCCTGCAGGACTTGGTGGATGCACAGAAGAACAAGGATGGGAGGTGCTCGATCAGATGGCAGGAGTGTGAGACCCGGGATGTGCAGCGTCCACATGAGGCGATTCATGGCAATGTGGTCACCAGACTGAGACCAGAGTCACAAACGGACAAAGGGATTGCTCTTTCTGGATAGGTGACAGCATCGTGGAAACTTTGTATTTTTCAAAACCGAGTTCCTCTTGGCTGTTATGCAACAGGAATAACAGGAAAATCCTAGTAATGTAGTGTTATAGTACAGAAGCTGAAAAAAAAAACCAAAATTAAACAAAAACAAAACAAAACAAAGCAAAACAAAAAACAGTTTTTCCTAGAGCCCTTTACCAACAAAGCTTAGTAATATGTCTCATGCTTGGTGCAAAGAGCAGAGAGATTTATAGAATTTAAGTCTAGTAATATATGTATTCAGTAATGAGTATATTTAAGCTGAAGTATAAAAAAATCAGTGGCTATCACAGATTAAAGTTTGTGAGGGATCAGAAGGATTTAATTACTTTTGGATTTAAAAGCTAAGAGACAGGGCACAGAAATTCATTGTTGCTATAGATGTGGGTTTGTGTAATTACACACCAACTGATATGAGTCTGTAGCATACCAGTGTTAGATTGGACTGACTAAATCCAAGAAACTGAATTGTTAGCACATTTGGGAATGTTGCCTCATGATTTTATTTGAGTAGCGTTGAATTGAACATAAGCTTATTTGAGCTCCTAAGCAAAAAAATACATTCCATGTCGGTAGCCATGGATGAGATTTTAAAATAAAGTAGAATAATATTGTTAAATAAAATTTTAGGTTATCATACAAAGTGATGTCATCATATTTAGTTTAGTTCCATAGTACCATCTTCACTGCCATTCCCTGATCCCCTGATCTGCCTGTATGACTGGTCCCTCCTTCCAGCTGATAGTACCACACTGCTTGTGTGCGTGCGTGTGTGTGTGTGTGTGCACATGTCACAACATTTGCATGGAGGTCAAAGGACAGCCTGCTAGAGTCTCTTCTCTCCTTCCAACATGTGAGCCCCCGGATGCAACACAGGGCATCATGTTTGGTTACTTTATCTTCTCAGCTACCTCAATATTCTTTCTTTCTCCACTTACATAGGTCTTTCCTTCACCTGTCATGATTCTGTTCTTCACTTCATGCTCCTCATTATCACACACACACACACACACACACACACACACACACACAGACATACACACATACACTGACACACACGGCACTTTTAAACGTAGATTCTGTAAACATGAGAAAGTACGTGCGATTTGTATTTCTGGGTCTTGTTTATTTGACTTTGCATAATTATTTCCAGTTCCTGCAAACTGAAAGAGAATGGTTTCTCTCTGTAGGTTCATTTGTCTGAATATTAATTTCCTGATTGGGAAGGAATTGGGGGGTGTTGCCTTGTGGAGATGTGTCACTGGAGGCCAGCTTTGAAGTCTCAGTGTTCTCCCTCTGCCTACCATTTGCTTACCAAGTAAGATGTAAGTTTTCAGCTGTCTCTGCTACCAGGCCTCTTACTATGCCATTGCAGAGTCTAGCCCTCTGAAACCGTAAGTCCAATGAACTACTTTCCTTTTTGAATTCGCCCTGCTCTCGTCTCCTTTTGGTTTTGCCCTGGTTTTGTTACAGCAACAGAAAAGTAACAAGGGCAGTTGTTATTTCATTTCTATACAGATGCATGGGAATCCATCGTGAATCAGATTTTCTTTAGACAAGCGTTAGTTAATGGACATGCAAGCTGGTTCCATTTCCTGGCTATTGTGGTATGTGTGTACTTCTGGGGTATGCTGAGGAACACTTTGGGTGTGCACTCAGGAAAACCTTTCCATTTTCTGTGCCCTTTTAAATTCCTTTCTGTGCTGTCCTGAAGACTTTGTTTTCAAGATCTTCTGTCTCCTTGCTTGGCTCATTTCTTCTTTTTGTTTTTTTTTTTCTTTTTTCTTTTTCCTTTTTTTTTTTTTTTTTTTTTGAGACAGGGTTTCTCTGTTTAGCCCTGGCTGTCCTGGAACTCACTTTTTTAGACCAGCTGGCCTCAAACTCAGAAATCCGCCTGCCTCTGCCTCCTGAGTGCTGGGATTAAAGGCGTGCACCACCACCACCTGGCTGGCTGGGCTCATTTCAAAGTATATTTTTAATCTATTAAAAAATGGAATTTTCCCTTATTTTTCTTTTGCAGAAAGTTCATTGTATAGAGAGAAACTATTAACTTTTATATGTTGATTTTGCTTCCTGTGACTTTGTTCACAGTATTTATTAGGCTTAGATTTTTCTGGTGCAGTCATTGGGGTCTTTGAAATATAAGATCTTATCATCTGCCCACACAGATAATTTGACTTCTCCTTTATTGCTTGTGTCTCCTTTAGTTTTTGCTCTTGTCTTACGGTTGTAGGTAAGACTTTGACACTATGCTGTATAAGGCTTGAGAAAATGGTCATCTCTAACTCATTCCTGATTTTGAAGAAATGATTGCGATTTTCCCTCATTTATTATAATGTTTGTCATAGGCTTGCCATACATAGCCTTCATCATGAAAGAGTGTGGAACTTCCTTAAAATTCTTTTCTCAGTCAACTGAGATTATCATGTCATCTCCGTCTTTTCATCTATTTATGTGATGACTTACCGTTACCGTTTTGAATACGTCTTGCACCCTGCAATCCAACCAACTTTGTTATGGTGTTGGATCTTTTTAATGTATTTCTTGAACTAGCATCGCCAGAATTTATTGAGAATCTCTGTATATATGTTCATTTAGAGGTTCATCATTTTCACCCTGGACCTTCAATATCTGTGAGTTCTTGGTCCATGTGGAATGGTGTCCGTCTGCTGCTCAGTTTATAGGTGGTATTCCCTTTGTCCTCAGACACTTCCTAGTACCACACAAATTTGGTGGTGGTCATGAAGAACCGGTAAGTAAACACTGATTCCTGATTGCTTGTTTGGCTCTTGCAACAGAAATGAATTCTTTTCAGAGTGCAGAGCAACTGATAAAGGAATGTTTTTCTGATTTTAGCAGGGTGGCCAGAGACTTTTCATTAAGAAGAATCTTCATGTGAACAATAGGTTAAAATAATCACAAGAGCTGTGTGTCACAATATTACGCCAGAAGTTATCCAAATTTCCAATTGACAGGGTATTAAGAAAGTATGAAAACACCAGTTGGTTATTCAGTACCAAATGGCCATCCTTGAAAACATATGCATGCAAGTAGCCTCATACAGACTGAAAAAAAATCTCAGTTACATCAGAACAATATTTGTAAGCTTTATTTTGTTAGAAAATAGATGTGGAATTATGACATTGACCCTAAAATACATTATTTGAAACTATTACTATAAGAACTTCAAGTGATGAAAAAGAGGTCCTTGATATCCAAATAAAAACAGTTACAAAAAGTACGTTAGCTTATGTAAGGGAAACATGTAACTTGTTTGCAGTACTGGGAATCAAACCGAAGCCTTGTAAGTGCTTTACAACTGAGCCACATACTCAGCGGGACTATTTATCTAAATGACATAGAGTGAGTCACTGCCACATCTGAAAGAATGGCCCGCATAAATCTCACTGTTATGACTAAGCAGGTGAAAATATGAAATTCAAAACCAGGTAACATTTAATTTATGGCATTTTCCGTCGTCAGGATGATAACTAGGCTGCCTTCGGGGGTGTGCCTTGGGGTGAAGACATAGAAGGTTGTGAGATGTTACTAATGTCAAGAACTTATTAGCAGCCATGGGGAATAGATATAACTAAATCTCACATTTTAGCAAAGCTAAACTTCAGAGCAGCTAATCTATGTTTATTTTGAGTATAACTAACCAGAACTGGTAAAACTTGAGTTTGAAAATGCGAAAATGGGGCTAGAGAAATGGCTCAATGGCTAAGAGCACTGACTGCTCTTCCTGAGGTCCTGAGTTCAATTCCCAGTAACCACGTGGTGACTCATAACCATCTGTAATGGGATCCAGTGCCCTCCTCTGGTCTGTCTGAAGACAGCAACAGTGTACTCACATACATAAAATAAATAAACAAATATTTAAGAATGGGGAAAATCACAAGTAGTACAATTTAATGTTAGGTGGCCACTGTATGACAACGATGGAAAAGGGATGCTGATGTTAGTTTGTTTCCTCTTCATGCCAAACCAATTTTGAGTGTGCCCTGCTACCCACTGTGCAAAACAAATGCCTAGAAAAATGATAAGAAAAAAAAAAGCCATAAAATCTCAGCAGTGTTTAGAAAACGACAGCTTCTTTTTTTTTCCTTAAACTTTTCTATTGCTCTAACTTAAACTTTCCAGGTCTTTTTCAATAAGCTTATAATCATTTTTAATGATTATCTATAATAGTGACTGGGAAGATGAATGCTTTGGGAGCAACTTCGCCTGCAGAAGGGCAAGGTCTCTGATGCTCGGCCGTTGTATGGACAGGTAGGGAGACACAGTCACACTGAGGAATTGTTGGGGACGTGGTGAGGGGAGAGACAGAGGCTGGGAGGAGGTGAGCTCTGGAGAGTGACGTCAGAGTGGGCATAGGCTCATGTGTGACAGACACAGTGTGAACTGCTAGGTGGGGCAGAGGACATCACTTAAGGAGCATCCGAGAGTGGCTGACATGGATATGAGAGCTGGTGCTAGATATGAATATCCAGTCACTTCCCTTGGCTTGATCACGAAGTGCCTGGCACCAACCCCTTAAGGAAGGCACGTTTCAGTCAGCTCATGGTTTCAGACGGCTCTTTCCACGGCGGCCCGGAAGCTTGGAAAGACACCAGTTAGCATCCCTGCAGCCGGAAGGAAACAGAAGTACCTTCCTACGCCGAGCTTGCTCTCTCTGTTTCTTCCAGCCAGCACCCTTAGCCTCTAACACTGGGTGCCCCGCATCCAGAGCAGGTCTTCCCGACCGTCCCTCAGTAAAGCCACACTGGTGTACCCGCTTCTACATTTCTCAACCCAGACTGACAGAAGATCAGCCCTGTGAGTCACCTCTATTGGGAATACACATGTGAATGGACTTGACTGAAAACATGGTAAGGGAGGGGCAGAAACGAAGGGGTGACGGATGAGACTGCTGCCTCAGCTCTTTCCTCTGCCTCAGCGTGCTGTGAGGCAGATAAACAACAGCGTGTTTGTTGACACCATCGCTGAATTGTACAAGACCACTCATGTCCGTAGCCCTTTAGCACCGTATCACCCCATGAGCAGACACTCGGCTGACATTATTTAACAGTTCCAGGAGACAGCAGTGCTGTAAATGGTCAGATAAAGCTAAATGAGCCACCACTTTGACTAGAAGCTACTTTTCAAGCAAATTAATTTGCCTGTTCTGAAAAGCAGGCAGACTCCTTCTGATATTCTCTCTCTCTCTCTCTCTCTCTCTCTCTCTCTCTCTCCCTCCCTCTCTCTCTCTTTCCTTTCCCTTCCCTTCCCTTTCCTTCCTTCCTTCCTTCCTTCCTTCCTTCCTTCCTTCCTTCCTTCCTTTCTCCCTTCCTTTCTTTTCTGGTAAGCAGTACAGTTTCTGTGCATCTATGTTAAAAGGTAAAAATGATGACTTTTTAAGTAGTCACCTAATGTTTGTGCCTTGCCCTCACCGTCTGGCTGTGGTTTCACTTTTCCACGGATAAACTTGCAACATCAAATGACACGCACAAATTCCAGACAGATGCCTCCAGTGTCTGGACTGAAGACAAATTATATCACTTGGCTGTCAGAAAGAGTGCCTCTTTTGACGTTATGGAGCAATTTGTTTAATGACACAATTGCTGGTCTGTGGGACGGAGGCTGTCTTCTTTGTTGCTCAGAATTCCTGGGGCACTGCAGAGAGCCAAGTAGTTGCAGCATGATTGTTGTTATTTCTGGGCAACTGCCACCACAGCATTTGGATTGTGGGGTGAAGGGTGACTCTCTTCTGCTTGTGGTTAGTTTTCTTTCCGGCTGGGTGAGAAGTTAGTTTTCTAGTGGCTTCCTTAAAGGTTAGTTTAACTAAGCTAATTCTGAACTAGGAGATTGTAGAGCCCAAGTCCGTGAGTTTGAGAGTGAACTCTGTAAATTCTACTATGTGCAAGAGACCCTAAAATTGTATCAGGAAAGCCACAAAGAGATGCACAAGAGCCTGCCCTCCCCAATTTTCTCAATGAAGTCACAGTTGAGCTGTATCCGATGAGCTGAAGTGGAAAGGAGAATATAATTTTTGTGTGACAATATGGTGATGGGGTGAAGGACTCAGGGAAAGGGTCTATCTAAGGAAAGTTCCGGGATGAAGTACTTACTGTATGTAGGAAGCTGGACTAGGAAACCTGGAGGACTAAAGGACAATCTCCTGCTACAACGTTTTATTTCTGCATCATATGCAGAGGGAAGTGGACACACCCTGTGGAGGAGGACCCACAGCAGTGACAACTGCAAGTGTCCACACCTGAGTCCCAGGCCCAGACGTTTTGATTCTGTTGATCTTGATTAGGGTTCAAGAAGGTGTCCATTAAGAAAATGTAAAACTATAGGTGACTTCAACGCAAATGACCCATAAACTGCTGCTCTGACAATTGTTGCTGTTAAATATGGAAAGCTGACTTGCTTTTGCAACGTTTAAGAACAGCTTTTCAGGGAAGATTTAATGCAAGAGAAGTAATTAGTTCTCTGCCTCAAAATATGGGTGGAATTTATTGCTCAGGTGCTATGTAAATTTTAATTTTCATGTAATATGCATAATTAGTTCTCCCACCTCTTTGAAATTGCAAATCTTTTATCTGGAGAATACAAGATTGTCCTTCACCTCAAATCTTACCTGAGAAGAGATTCATCATATTGCTATTTCTGCCACTATTCAAAGAAGTGCTAAGATGGGGGAATTCATAAAATCAGGCTTTGCTTCAGTGACTGGAAGGTGTTCAAGCCATTTAAAAACACAATTCTCTTCGACGTGATTTGAGAGTTAAAAACCTAAGTCGGCACTACAGAGTGAGGCCTTTCCCACTTCTGACCATTAGGTGGCAGCCTTCCCCCATCTCCGGCCTCCTAGCAAGGGGTGCTGAAATGATGCTGAGAAGGTACCCAAAGCAGAGAGAATCTGGGGAGTTCCTGTCATCCTGTCAGCCTTAAGGAATGGCCTTGTTTGAATTATTCTTAGAACACAGAATGACAATATTCTTTGCTCTTTACCAACTTGCTTTTGGCTTGTCTAAATGCTGAAGGTCACGTTATCGTGTTCCAGAAACAATGTAAGGATCAACGGACTCTATAGAAGAAGCAGAAACAAAGCAGTCTTCCACACTGGCAAGGAGAAAAAGACAAAAGGTAATAAGAGAGAGAAAGGTCTAGAAACGAACGCCTACGACCCTTCTAGGAACCCACGGAACAGGAAACAACAGGAGCCGAGAGGAGATGAGGGAATCCTGGCAGAGGCTGAACGACGGTTTATTTTACCTTCCCCAATGTCATTTCTCAAGGTCAGACTGGAGAAGAAAATAGGTTATGTGCTACGACATGCTAGCCTGTAGTGTTAGAAGTTGTCCCTGGAAGTCAAGGCTGCAGACTGATGACCAGCGTCACACTTCTTCAGAGTCAGCACATGATGTGAATGTCTAGCATTCAGAATACCCTGACTAGTTGTATTTTGGACTGTGATATTTTTAAAACATTCATACAGTTTCTCAGTTTTCCTCTACATGTACTCTATTCACATCCTTCTCCTCTCTCCTCCCTCTAAGTCTCCTTGTCTCCTCCATCATTCCCTCTCAAATTCATGGCTTCTTTTTCTTTAGTTATTATTATTGTTACATCTATGCATATATACAAATCAGCATATATATATGTATATATATACATACATATATATATATATATATATATATATATATATATATATATATATATATGTATGTATATATATACAGCCCTTGGGTTCACTTGGCGCTGCTTATTCAGCCTTCCTAGTTGATAAGACATTTCTGGGACTTTTAGAATTGTGGGATTCTCTGGTTCCTGCATTGAGTGTAGGCTTGCATTCCTTAATCCCTGTGGCTGAGCCCAACTCCTGGCTTGTGCTGGCCTTGTGCACACAGTGTCAGTGTCTCTCAGTTGTGACATCAGATCTTCCCTGCTCCTCCTGCCACTTTCCTTACTGGCTTGAGACTCACAGCTTGGTGAGGAGGACTCAGAATCCACTTGGGAGATTTTTCTACCAGTAGTTTGTATGAAGCAAATGTCTAAGCCATAGAGCTGATTTGTCTCATCTAGAAATGACTTCTTTTATTTGTGATTTTCTACTAGGCTTAACTCCTCCCAGGTGGAGGAACAGAAGCCACCCGCTTTCCATCTTTATTATAGGAAGAACACATTTGAAACTCAGGTGCCAGGCAAGGTCTCATGTAAAATATTCAGTCAAAATAAAATGATTAACTGTACTTATTAATGCGGAGTGATCATGTTATTTTATCTTTACCCTCCCCCCCAATCTCCAGTAATCTAAAATATAGTTACTAAAAAGATATTCAAAATTATTCATTAATCTTTTAAAATGTGACTTTCTATAATCTTTGTGTTTACGTTTTATATAAAGTTTTGTATATAGGGTCCCCTGCATGTTTGGATGGTTTTCATGGGAGACACAAAGGTTGCTCTCTCCTTTGCCATGTGTTCTGACTGGAATCTTGTTTTGGCGAGGGTTTCACCAGCAGGGAGATCTCAAGGTTATCCCTGAGTAACTGATGTTTACACTCCTTGCTGGGAAGATGGCTCTCCTCGCAGGTGTCTGCATCGATCTGGGAAGAGTCTGTCTGAGATCCAGACTTCGTGAATCAGGTTCCTTTTGCAGCCTCATGCAAGCCTCACCTACAGTAAAGATGGAAAGCAGGCAGCTTCAGCTCCTCTCTCTGGAATCAGGCTGGATTTTAGGCAAGGGTCATACAGTGATCTGCAGCCATTGTATTGGTACCATTCAAATAAAAGAATTCATTTATAATGTAAAGATTTGGGGTGGACTGAGGGTTTATTTTGAATTGATTACTATAGAAGCCTGAGATTCTTTATTGCCCTTTCAAAGAAAATCCATCAGTCGAAACCTAACATCTCTGCTCTGTACTAGATAAGGGGTATATCTGTGTTTACTGGGCAAGCTCTGATGATTTTCTTCCTAACTCCTCAGACATTGCACCCAATTAAACCCCTTGGCATCTCCATCTATTCTGCACCTGCTCTCTTTTCTTTGATCGTGTTAATGATCTCAATTAATTGCCTTATCAATAAATAACCACTCTGTTCATTCAGTGCCAAGCACAGGATAACTGTCTCTTAGCCAGAGTTCTGTGTTTTTTATCTGTATGCTTAATCACTATGACAAGCAACGTGGACACATCATCCAAATGAATGAACAGAACACACGAGTTTGTGGTTCTGACCTAGTTTAAATACACCAGTGGTGCCATAGGCACCTCTGAACCATGGCCTCTTGCAGTTCAGTGTTTACGTTACATTTTGGGCTTTTTGTTTGTTCATTTGTTTTGTCTCCTCTGTAGTTATTGACCCCACAGGAAGATGAAGACAACCTCCCATAATAGCCCAATTTTGACTTACATGGTGTATTATAGATAGAAACAAGTATTCTAAGTTGTATGTTTAGTTGGTAGGATTAAAACCAGCCAAGTGGCAAGGACACATTTTAAAAAACTGTATCTCATGAAATGCATGTTGTGTTGGGTGATCTTTCCGAAAGAATAATTTCTTGACACACTGTGAACTTTGAGTCACAAACAGCTTTTTGTTTTTTGTTTTTTGTTTTTTCCTAATGGTTGAACTTGTTCAGCCATCAGGGCAATGTCTGTGAGATGATGGGTAGTGAACCGTCTCTTACCCACCGGATTCCTCATTTGGATTGCTAAGGACTCATTGCCTACATAGTTGCATCTCCTAACATAGTTTCTCCTTCTGGTCCTCAAACAAAGGCAAGAAAATGATACAGACATACTTTCAAGGGAGAACCTATGTGCTGCCATTTTTCATTTGAAGAGGTCTTTTCAAACTGGCAATGACCCATGCATTCAATTTCTTGTCCCTTTTTCAGTTTCAAAGGGATAGAACTGAGTGAAGAGATTTTTGGTTTTTTTTTTTTTTCTTTGTGATTTTCTAGAGCAAGGACAATGATAACAATATCAGCAAAACTGCAGTGTCACTGAGAGAAGAGTCACAAGGGGAAACTGAGGCACACAGGGAGAAAAGGTTGGCTTTGGATCAGAGAGTAAGCAAGTGATTGAACATGGCTAATCCTTTGTTCTCCTGGCTACTAGACAATTGTTTTTGATAGGCTGCACCTGTTGTCTCTCAGATTTGCTCAGTCGGATAATCACCTCTGTATATCATGATTTATTTATTCCCTGCACATGCAAGAAATGCAAAGAAGGGACTGGAGAGTTGGCTCAGCAGTTACGACCTCTTCCAGAGGTTCAATTCCCAGAGACCACATGGCTGCTCACAACTATCTGTAATAGGATCTGATGCCCTCGTCTGGTGTGTCTGAATGAATGAATGAATGGATGGATGGATGGATGAATGAATGAATAAACAAATAAATAAGTAAATAAAGCAAGCTTGTGGCTGGAGAGATGGCTCAGCAGTTAAGAGTCCTGGGTGCTCTTGTAGAGCTCCAGCATCCCCATGGCAGTACACTCTGTGTTTCTATGAACCCATGATGCCAGCTTCCATGGTTCTAACATCTTCTTCTGGCCTTCTTAGGATTCAGACATGCACATACATATCTACAAACAAAACATAATACACCTTCATTAAAATCTCTTTTAAAAGGATAAAGAAAGTAGTCCTGGGGTCCATGACAGTTTGTCTTTAAAAGCTGAAACTTTGATATTTATAATTGAAATGATTGAAGCCCAAGGAAATGTAATAATGCATCTACCTTAATTTTTAAAAAGACTTATCCTTTCCTCATACAATACATTCCAACCCCAGCTTCTGCTCCCTCCTCCTGAAGACCCACTTTCCATTGAGGTCCCAGGGAGGGAGGTCATCCTAACGCCACTCAAGATACAATAATACCTGACACAAATCCTCACATCATGGCTGGGCAAGGCAACTCAGTGGGAGGAAAGGGGTCCCAAGAACAGGCAAAGAAGTCAGAGCCCCACTCCCACTGTCCAGAGTCTGCCCCCAAACACTAAGCCAAGAATCATCACATTTGTGCAGAGGACCTAACACGGGCCCATGCAGGGTCTGCAATGGCCAATTCCATCCCCATGAGCCCCCATGAGTCCTGCTTAGTTAGTGCTGGAGGCTGAATGCACCTGCTGTTACATAGCTGGTTAAGTGTCCATAGTGCCATTGCAACTCCAGTCTTCAGATACGGTCGTGTTACCATGCCTGGTATTTTTACCAGTGACCAATACCATGCCAGAGATTAGGAAACACATGTATTTATTATATGGGTTGGGGTATTTTATTTCTGAGCATTTTCTATAGTGTCTTAGAAATGTGCACTATATGGTGCTGGAGTGGATGGATCCGTGTGTAAGAGTGCTTGCTGCACAAGTGTGAGGAGATGACAAGTTTCTAACACATGCATAGAAAACTGGTGGGACTTTTGTGTATCCTCTAGCTCTGTGTGGGTGATGGAGACAGGGGTATCAGTGGGACTTGCTTGCCAACTGCCCTACAAGTTCAGTGGGAGATCTGTCTTAAAGGGATAAGGAGGACAATGACAAGGGAGGACAGCAACCATCTTTTTATTGCTTCCAACAGTGTGCATGGGCAGAATATGAACACACACACATACACAGACACACGTGTGCACACACATACATGCAAACATGCACATGCATACATACATACACACATACACACATATATATATACACATACACATGCACACACACAGAGATACATACACATGCACACACATGCATGTATGTACACACATACACGCATATACATGCACACACACAAACACATACACACACATATACAAACACACATACACATATACACATACATGCACACATTCACACACATACAAACACATGTACATGCATACATACATGCACACATATACACACATACAAACACACATAGACACATACACATACACACATACATGCACACATATACACACACATACAAACACACATACACACATACACACATACATGCACACATATACACACATACAAACACACATACACACATAGACATATACACATACACACATACAAACACATATACACACATACACATACACACATGTACACTCATACCCACGCCCACATACACACATTCACACATTCACACATACACACATGTACACCCCCCTACACACACATACACACATACACACATACACACCTATACACACATACAAACGTACACACATACACACATACAAACACACACACACATACAAACACACACATACACACACCGATACACACATACACAATGCACACACATGAGAGAGACAGAGACAGAAAGACAGAGACAGAGATAGAGAGAAACAGAGTCAGACTGACAGAAAGACAGAGATAGCCAGAGACACAGACTCACACACAGACACACAGTGTTGTTCCTACTGTTGATGATTTCACACCTAAATTAAAGGGAATGTCTATGTACAATAACATTTAAAGACAAGGTTCAGGGTCATGAAGAGATTAGGCTTTAAGGTTGGTTGCGGTAAGGCACTACTTCAGCTTAACACTTCGTGTTCCCAGGGACTGTGGAGTTAACTCACATGCTGGTGGGGAAGACATCATCTGCTTTATTTTCAGTCTGTTGAGTGATTAATATATGTTAGAAGAGAGAATAGAGTTCAACTGTCAAGCACAGCAGATGTTTGACAACCCCTTACCATCTGCAGAGCAGAATGTCAAGAGATTCTGCCTGGTATCTTTGCATGCTCTCCAGTTTCTGACAGAATTCAAAAGATGCTCAAAAACTAGAGTAAGGACAAGAGGGCCAATGAAAGAAAGTTTCAAAGTGAGCCCAGCCCAGCTCAGATAGACGCCCTGTGTCAGAGTGTCTGTTGTCCTTGAAGCCTGGAGCTTAGACTCTCGTGCCTTCCTAAGAACCTGGAGGTCACCCTGGACATGCCTGTGGCTTCTGCCTGAGTCCACCTGACTTACCCCCATTGCTGTTGCCCACCTCTTCATCATTTCATCATCTAAGCTTTTGCAAATTATCACTAGCCAGGTTACCATCTCCAAGAAATCTCCCCTCCACTTGACCATCCAAGACCATAGTCAGTGACTTCTCCACAATGCAGATGTTTTCATTTCCTCCCAATAACTCTTCCAAACCATTCCATAGGTTATTCTTGTTCTTAAAACAATGCTTTATTTTCAGTGGCTTATACAACATTTTTCAGGATTTTCTTAAGTTTCCCTTTGATTGATCCTCACCCGACCCAGTCTTCACTTAGGCACGTCTCCTCTCAGCTTTTGAATCTTAGCTCATTGTTTAGTTTCTCTGTGAAGCCTCCTCTAACGGCCCTCCCCTTGTACAAGCCTCCACAACCTCGTCCTTTCTCCCCTCATCCTTCACAGATGTAGGTCTACAGTTAGTCTACACTTAGCTTGAGTGACTATGACTCCGATCTCTTCCTCTCATCGTTGATTCTAAGCTGGGTTATGGCAAGAACTGGGACAGCTTCCTTTCCACGAGAGCACTGCACAGCACAATACCTAGTGTTGGAGATGAAAACGGAACGTTTGTTGAATGAGCGACTGAAGGCGAGTGGAAATATTTTGACTCCAGAATGGGGAGACTCCAGCTATGGCTTACAGGCAGTCGCACAGGAAGCGCGTCACCCCTAGGAGCATTCGAAGTTGATTTATTTTCCCAGAGGACTTGTGAAAGAATTATGTGCAGTGCTGGCAAGGGGAGGGATAGGAAAGATTAACCAGCAGAGGCCTTCAGTCAGATTTATCTGACTGAAGAATGCAGACAGCGCAGACTCAGTGTGGATCGTCAGATCTCTGATGGGGTTACTGTTGCAAACAAAACTCTCCATTTCAACAAATGCCTTCAGATGACTAAAATTTGCTTGAATTTTAGGCCTAATATCTACAGCCCAAATCTAATGGCTCTTACAAACCCCCACAAGAGTGAGGAAAGGCAGACACTCCCTTGAGCTGACATTGGTCCTTTGATGGTTCCTACAGACCCACACTGCCTAACACGGTAGTACCTGTGATTAACAGAACTAGACATTTAGCCTCATGGTTCAGGACAAAGACAATTCAGTCTTGTGGTTCTGCTTTTGTTCTTTAGTACCGGCTCAGTGGCTTTCAAACCAGCCTCCCTAAGAAAACCTAAGATGAACAGGCTTGGCAGTGTTGAGGACATTCGGACTGATTTCCTCAGTAACACTGCAGATGCCACATAGTGGCGTATTGTCCATGCAGGACATTTTTTTGTGTGTGTTGGGATTCTGCAAGGTTATCTCCCTTTGATGTGCTTTTCTCCTTCGGTGCTCTCTCCTCTGTGTAGTCTACCCTCGTCTCTGGGGACACTGCTTTGGACTTTACCCTTGTACACTGGGGCAGGAAGCAACAAAGCCATTAACATCACAAAATAGGAAGCTGAGAAATACCTGTTTGTGTCCCTAGACTGACAAGGAGATCTGAGTCTATTGTTCTTCTTTTCCAAAGACTGCCTCTTTTAGATTCCATCTACATTTCCAAAAAGACATAAAATTAGTTCTTCGTAGCACTTTTAACCTTTGCTGTAAAACTTGAAATCTGTGAGAGCCTGGGGTTGGGTAGCAGAGATATAGATAAACATGACGAATTCTTCATGGTTATAGTTCTTATATCAGGAAAGAGATAAAATGTAAAGTGTGCCATTGGTAGGAGTAGAAAGGGTCAGGAAGTTTAAAGTTTGGAATTCCATTCAGTTAGAATTAAGGTGCTTTCCAAGAGAGCACTTGAAGCTCTTTAGTCTCTGCTCTGAACTTTGTCTCTGTAACTCCTTCCATGGGTATTTTGTTCCCCCTTTTAAGAAGGACCAAAGTATTTACACTTTGGTCTCCCCTCTTCTTCTTGTTCTTGTTCTTGTTCTTGTTCTTGTTCTTGTTCTTGTTCTTGTTCTTGTTCTTGTTCTTGTTCTTGTTCTTGTTCTTCTTGTTCTTCTTGTTCTTCTTGTTTTTCTTCTTCTTCTTCTTCTTCTTCTTCTTCTTCTTCTTCTTCTTCTTCTTCTTCTTCTTCTTCTTCTTCTTCTTCTTC
>NC_034601.1:23606659-23625383 GCF_900095145.1 Mus pahari | reverse complement strand
GGTATTGCTGGGTCTTCCAGTAGTGCTATATCAAGCTTTCTGAGGAATGGCCAAAATGATTTCCAGAGTGGTTGCAATCCTACCAGCAATGGAGGAGTGTTCCTCTTTCTCCATACCTTCGCCAGCATCTGCTGTCACCTGGGTTTTTGATCTTAGCCATTCTGACTGGTGTGAGGTGGAATCACAAGGTTGTTTTGATTTGCATTTCCCTGATGATTAAGGATGCTGAATTTTTTTTTAAGGTGCTTCTCAGTCATTTGGTACTCCTCAGTTGAGAATTCTTTGTTTAGCTCTGTACCCCATTTTTTAATAGGGTTGTTTGGTTTTGTGGAGTCTAACTTCTGAGGCTCTTTAAAAGAATAGCCAGTGTTCACCAATGGGTGGTGTAAATAAAATAAGACCTGCAGGGTGAGATGCTTGTGCAGTACCTTGAAAAATAAACTCGAAGGCTCCTGGACACCAAAGGCTCAAGCACCGGATCTTTGTGGGTGTTTGTGGAAAAGTTTGGGTTCATCACTACAGAAAGGAGTTTTCTTTTTTTTAAGGAAAGCGCTATTAAAGAAGAACAGATTTCCAAGAATACTTTTATTCTTGGGTAAAAGGAAGGAGAGGCAGGAAAGGCAAGGAGTGGGCAAAATGTGAGGCATCCCCAAGTTGAAGAAAGCTGGGCTTTAAATAGGAGGGGCTGTGTCCTCAGGTTCTGGGGTAGCTGGAGAAAGAGGTGGGACTGGAGACAGGCGCTTCAGAGCAAAATAATCCACTGACTATTCTTATATAGTCTTCTGAATTTCCTTAAAACTTCTGGATAAAGAGTGATGGAGTTCTCCAACTTGCTCTTTAGGAAGCAATCTTTCCTTCCATTAACTCTGCACTTCATGAGCACCTTCTCAAAATGTTGATAGCATTTCTACTTTTTTTAATTTCTTGGGAGTGTGTGTCCTGGTATTTACTGTGCTCTCTTAAGATCCATTACTACAAGGCTTTCCCTGTAGTCACTACATTTTTTCCGTAACTTTGGTTTTTGTATTTTCCCTAAAAATTTCTCCCCTCATTTCTCTACTTACTTGAGTATGACTTCTACTAGCTTCTCTGTCTTGAGAAACTTGTAGTGAGTCACACACAATACTAAGAAGCAATTTAGATTATGGCATGCTTAGCCTGAAAAGCCTTCCATAGCTTAATTTATTTATATTTTTCTTTTTAAATTTATTACTATTATTATTATTATTATTATTATTATCATTATTTGTGTGTAGATGGTCATTAGTAAGGGACACACATTTGCCATAGTTCAACTGTGGAGGTCAGGACAACTTGGTAGAATCAGGTCTGTTTGTGACATTTTCCTTAGATGTGGAATAAACTCAATTGTGCAGCTTGCACTGTAAGTGCACTGTCCACTGGGCCATCTTGCAGAACACTGTTTTGTTGTTGCTGTTGTTTAGGGGCTTGTTATGGTTTGTATATGCTTGGCCCAGGGAGTGTCACTATTAGAAGGTGTGACCCTGTTAGAGTAGGTGTGGTCTTGTGATAGTTGTGTCACTGTGAGTGTGTGGCCTTAAGGCCCTTATCCTAGCTGTCTGGAAGCCAGTATTCTGCTAGCAGCCTTCAGATGAAGATGTAGAACTCTCAGTTTTTCCTGCACCATGCCTGCCTGCATGTTGCTATGTTCCTGTCTTGGTGATAATGGATCGAACCTCTGAACTTGTAAGCCAGCCTCAATTGAATGTTATTTACAAGACTTGCCTTGGTCACAATCTGTTCACAGCAGTAGAACCCTAACTAAGAAAGGGCTCTTGGTATGTACGGCCTGATACTCACTATACAGTCCAAACTTGGCCTCAAACTTGCAAGTAATTCTCCCATCTTAGCCTCCCAAATTTGGAATTACAAGCACATACTGTCATGCCAAATTTAAACCTTAAAAAAAAAAATCTTCTTAAAGACAAAAAAGTATGAACCATTGGACACAACATAGTCTGAACGCTCAAAGACTATCTTTGAACAAATAACTTTGACTCCACTAATCCATTTGTCCTTTAACATTTATCTGGTTTGAAATGGGTTTGCAGCTTTCTGCTTTCTGACACCTAGTACCGCGTTAACCTAGAAGACACTTGCTAGTAATAGACAGGAAGCCAGCTTCATCCTAGTCCTGCTGGGGCACGTCACCTGAAGTATAACGTCACTAAAAAGTTGAACCTTCTGAGCAAGAAAGCATTTGTCAAACAAGCTATTCAGCAACACAAACAATCTTCAAAGCGCCTTGAAAGGAAAGCAACTGTGAAAAGCTAGCCAGTGGTTCTCCAGCCTGGCTGTACATTAGAAACAGCTGGGGAACCAAAACCCATCCAAGCCAACCTTATGTCAGGCTAATTAGCTGCTTTCATCATGCCTCCTTTTGGTCCTGTGTGTTCCTAAGCTAGAGGCCCTTAGGAGCGCCAGCAGTAGGATGTGGGAGCTGAGAGTCTCCACACTCTCCTTGTCACCCAGTCCTTCCAAGGTGGAAAAATCTGGGAGTGAGACTGGGTGATCTAGGTTGAGTCCGTCTTCTTCCGCTTGAGTTCAGTGCCCACGGATGCTTGGGAGCCACTCTTTTCCAGCACTCTGATCTGATTCCCAGGGTTTCTGGGTCTCAGATGAAAGTCTGGGCACTAGAGAGGATATTTCTGTCTGACATATCAATACAGTCAAGTGACATTGGAAGTTTGGGAGGCTCCTGCTAAATATCAGTTCTAGTGAAACCAGTCTCTGGAGTGACAGTTAGTCTCTTGTGCCCTATGCCATCCTGGGAACACAATCTTCTCTCTCCTCCAGAGCTTCCAGACCTATCCCAGGCCCTGCAGTGGAATGAATGGCTTTAGTAAGGGGTAGAAGAGAACATTGAAGATGACTTGGTCTTACTCAAAGAAACAGATGCTATCCCTATGACATAATATTTTTCCTTAAGATTTACAGCTTTAAAAATATTTTTTTTTCAAAATAATCTTTTACAAATGCAAGGGATTGCGAAGCTTGGTTAAGCAAATGCTATTTACCCTTTGTGCTTCTGAAAATGTGATATGGAGAGTCTGCACGGCAACACATGAGACGTGTCACTCTGCCTGGGGGATGCTCTCGAAGCAGATTGTGTTACCAGAGCCCATAGAGCAGAAAAAGGAAGGCCTGTTGTGGTTATGGCTTGATATTCTGTGCCAGCAACAGGGTGAGCTTGCTCCAGGCCTGAGTGTGACACGCGTTTCAGAAAACCCAGAGTTTTGAGGTTAGAAGAGGTAAACACACATCTTCCATAATTGAGGGAAGGAAGCTCTATGGGCTTGTCCACAGTCACACCACTGGGCAGGGCTGCTCTGGGACCATGACGTCCTCCTTTTCACCACCTGTCTAAAGTGGGTCACAGACTTCCTGGACATTGGAAGTCCAGGGCCTCTCTGAGTCCAAGGATTATCACAGGAGCAGGGCGGAGGCAGGCAAGCAGCCAGAGCTCTTTCTTGGGTTTGCTGAGTCCTCCTGTCTCTGCCGAGAGGGCTCCTATTTCAGAACCGGAATTCTTAATCTATTTCCTTTAACAATAATTAAAAATTCCACCTCATTTAGCATTCAAGGAAATCAAATTAGGTGGGTTTATTTATTTATTTTTCAAATGTGAGTATAAAAGAGAAAGAGATCTGAGATGATGATTCAGAACGTTCTTCTGCCATATATCCACACGTGCTGCACCTTTTGATTTGTGGTTTAAACAGACAAGGGATGAATTCATGCTTTTCTGTTGGTAGACCATTGGGGCAACTGGACAGTCATTCTGTTGGGGAAACTGTCACTGGCAGTGAGAAAGTGAACTGTTTCCTGATTCTGTCTTCAGTGCCCTTGGAGCTTTTCCATGGCTGAGGGTCTTCCCTTGGGAAGGTGCTCACAGTCATGAAACAGAAGGAAGGGAACTCCTGCCTCCCTCCCCAGGTGATGGAAGGAGATGCCTCCATCTTGATCATGGTGGTGTTAAGTAGTGTATAGTTCTAGCCTAGTGGTTCTCAACCTTCTGAATGGTGTGACCCTTTAATACAGTTCTTCATGTGATGACACTACATTATTTTTATTGATACTTCATAACAGTAATTTTGCTACTGTTATGAATTGTAATGTAAGGGTCTGTGTTTTCCAGTGGTCTTCCTGTGAAAGGGGGCAGTCGACCCCCAGGTTGAGAACCACTGTTTGAGAGGAAGCCTTGAGTCTGGTTCTCTGATCATATTTTGGTTAACTAAATCTTGATTAGTAGTTGATTACTTGCTACTGAACACAAACCCCAATTCTCTGCTGCTATGGGCTCATGCTGTGATCAAGGGGAACAACCAAGGGTTCAAAAGACAGAGGGAACAAAATGCCACAGTAAGACCACACCACTGAGGGCTTCTCTTCTGGGCTATCAAACCCAAACTCACATATGCACACCACAGTCTCCAGCTTGGTTGTTTTGCCTTAGCCCATGAGAGTCTCATGTATGGTCTGTGTCAATTACTCTTCTGTCGATGCGATAAAACATCATGACTGACGAGTGCCTCAAGGAAGAGAGTTTATTTTAACTTTGGGTTCCAGAGGGATAGCATCAATAATGGTAGGGAAAGCTTGGCAGCAGGCAGCAGAAACAACAAGTGTGGCTGCTCACTTTTTCCACCCACACACAGGAAGCAAAGAAAAGTAAAAGACCTGATTCCACCGACACACTTCCTCTAGGAAAGCTCTACCTCCTAAAGGCCTCATAACCTCCCCCAGACATTACCACCACCAACCGGGGCCCAAGTATTTAAACACAGGAGCCTGCTGTCCCCTAGTGGAGATGGTTCCTCTCTCAAAGCACAGCATTGCATCGGGTCTTTTCAATATACAGCTACCGTCTTTCCTCCTCCGATCAAAGGTCCATGCAGCCCTAGCTTTCTGGGTTCCATACTTCCCCTGACCCCTCTGTGGTCTTGGGAACCACATTCTGTGTAAATTTGCAAAAGCAAGATCTGTTGACTAAACTTAAAGTCGCTGTCTTGTTCCCTGCATCGCCATCTCTCTCAAAAGGTGATAAAGTAGTCAGCGGCAGTTTAGTTTCTAGCTAAGAGAGAATCCATTTAGGAGTAGGAATTCTAACAAACCATTTATGTTGACAGCAACTTCCTGTAATCAGTGCCAGCCCTCCCCAATTGAAATGGACAGAAATAGTCCAGTTGCCCATGTGCTTTCTTGGTGGGGGGCATGACACAAAGCCCGGGCTAAGGGACTGTATTGTGGTGTGTCACAGCCATGTGAAGGAGGAAAGTATAGACGTTACTCTCTTAGAAAATTCTTCTGAGTTTTAGCCTCCATGTGATAAAATTCAATTTTCTTTTAAAATCAAATTTGTCACTCACCATAAATATTTTCCTTGCATAAATAATAATGGTCGGTAAAGATTGAATTTAGCATCACTTAACTTTTAACAAAAAGAAAGAAGCTAATCAAATTAAAGGAACACTGAATCATCTAGCTTTTCTATAAAGAAAACCACCTTAGGACATCGCTCTTGCACGAAGGAAGAGTGAGGGCAGGTAAAAATGAAACCAGGGGGTTATAACAATCCCTGAACTTTGTGATGCTTGTGGGGTCTTTCTAAAGGCACTCTATGGTTCCTACATTGCCTTGAAAGCAATTCATCTATACAATGGACCAGTGACCTTTGTAGGAATTCAGTGCAGAATATTGGGGTCTGGACTGAGTGAGGTGGGTTGATGCCCATCAGCGTCTCTGATGACACATCCTTGGTGACGTGAATGGCATTCTGCCTGGGAACACTATGGGTCATCACAGCTATGGCTGAAATGCAGTGGGCCATCTCAGCAAGGACCTTGATCTTTCAAATCAACTGCTTCATTTCATTCAGGGAGATGGCATTCACCTTAGTTTTTTATACTATGTAGTCACTTATTTTGAGTTTGATGACTTAAAGCATCATGTGATGCTCCTGATCACGTGGTATCTGTGGGTACAGCTTAGCCAGGTACTCTGCTCGGGGGTCTCCCCAGACTGGGGCACAGTGCCTGACATGTTTTAGTTCCCAAGATTCCTTTTGAAGTTCATTCAGGCTGCTGGCAGCAATTCTGTCCTCATGGTTGTCAAGCCAGGAGGTGGTATTTTTTTTTTTTTCTTCTTCTTCTAGCTGTTAGCTGTGACCACTCTGGGCTCCTACAGCCTGCTCTGAGGCACTGCCATGTGGCTGTCTCCATAGGTAGTTCACAGCATGGAAGCTTGATCATCTCCAGATCAGCAGGAAAATCTCTTCCAGGCTGCTAAGAAGGAGTCTCACATAGCATAACCCAATGCAGGCTGCCATCTCATCCAATTCAGATTTCCCACTCCCACTCAAAAAGCAGCAGGTTGCATAGGCCACGCATGCCAAGGAATAGAGAGACACCGGGGATTTCTTAGAGTACTGACCTGCCGGGAGAGGGAGGGGCAGTGCAATTGGCGCAGCAACCATATGCACACTATTTTTAATTGTTATTTATATCTTAAAGTTGGGTATCTGGGTGCTTGGGGTTGCCCCAGGTTTTTCAAGATCAAGAAAGCACATTTTATAAAATGTCAGTCAAACCTTGTGGTGTAGGCTTGCCCATCCCAATTGCTCAGCTGACTGGGGTGAGAGGATCAGAAATTCTAATTGAAGTGGGGTCAAGTTCAGCCTGGACAATTTATTGAGAGCATGTTCTGAAATAAAATTACACACACACACACACACACACACACACACACACACANAGAGAGAGAGAGAGAGAGAGAGAGAGAGAGAGAGAGAGAGAGAATATAACTAGTGGAAAAATGCTTGCCTAACTTGTCCAAGGACTCCAGTTTGATCTCCAGTAATGTAAAGAAGACAACAGCTGGAGATATACCATCTAGACTTAAATAAGATGTCAGTCTGACTTTAGAGATGTTTGAAGCATACCATGTGGCCTTGGGATGGCCCACACAGAAAGACACTGGATGGGCATGTGATATGTCTTACCTATCCTAGAGGTCAGTGCCTTGTAAATATAATGTGTGCACACTAAGTGTTTAGGTGTAGCTTATTTAGAACAGTTTAAAATTTACCCTCAAACTCTCCAAAGTGAGTTGTCTAAATCTGACTTTACAATTGAATTCTGCAAATATTTATAGAGCTGTCCACTTGCAATTCACTGAAGGAAATACAATTAATCAAGTAACGTTTGAAACAATAGTTTATTTTTTTTTAAGTAAGAATCCTCATGGTAGATTAAACAAAACCCTGATGGTGTAGAGACCAGCCTGCCTGTGCCTCCCTTCTCTTTCCAACGTAAGACCTTTTGTCCTTCTGCAACACTTCTTTCAGAAGGCCACGTGACGATTCGTGAAGTGGTCTTGGCACATCATGTTATTAACAGTAATTACTATAAGTCATAGATTATTGATTTACACAGGGCTATAAAAAATGCTTTAGGGGTGTGAAGGAAAAGCAAGGATTGCCCTTGTCATGGGACCTCCCAGAAGCTTTTAAATATAATGTGTGTACACCGAGTTGATCTTTCAAGCATCCAAATGTGGATTTATAAGGACTGAAAAGTTTCCCAGGCAGATCTTTGGCTCTGGTGTGTGCCCTGTGATAGGAATCTTGACTCTCTCCTAGGCACTTCAGCTTTTCATGTTTTAATTAGAATTGACATTTTAAAGGACCGTGAATAAGATTGATGAAGGAACTCCAGGGTGCTCACCAAAATGTTAAAACTTTGTTGGTCAGGGGGTTTCTCTCAATGCTCTCATTGCTGGGGATACAGTGCTTTGCCATTTGTCCATGTGGCATCTCACACGAGAGCCCCACCTCCCCTCCCTCCCGTTGTCACTCCTTCATCTCGGGATTTTCCTTCTTTCAAATTAGCATATACTAGAGCAGTTAGTTTCTGGTTAGCATTGTAAACCCCCTTCATTATTTTAGGCCTTCATCACAGTAAATATACACAAAAAAAAAACATAAGGAAGAATTATTAAAATATAGCTTAGAGATATTTCAGAATTAGTTACCCTACATAGTTGATATTTGCATTCTTTTGGGTCACCTACCAGGCAGAACTCAGTTTGCTTAGCCAGGCCTGGCATTGCCTTTTGTCAACATCGCTAACCACCTGAATGAGTTCTTAGAGTCCCTTATATTGAGGGTCTCTCTATGTAGATCAGGTTGGCCTCCAACTAGTGGTTCTCCTGCCTCATACTCCTGAGTACTGAGATCACAGGTGTCCACTGTGAGCTCAGCTTTCTAAGTTTCTATAAAGTTGGCACGACACATACTAGATAGTCTTATGTTTTCCGTTTTCTCTTCATCCTGTATTCTGTTGACCAACATTATTTTGCCTTACATCATGATTCAAAGATGTTTCCTAGTTTTCTTTTGTAAGTAGGTTTGTAGATACCCACGTTGTCTTCTCACAACTTCTCTTGAAGGTTAAATTCTTTTCTCCACTGGGTGAACCCATCTCACCTCTCACCTACCAGGCCCACCTCAGTTAGCTTAGCCAGGCCTGGCTTTGCCTTTTGTGAACCTGACTCAAGACCTGAGTGAACTCTTAGAATCTCTTACTCTGTCAGGTCCAGCTTGACTGTTCTTTTGCCTCCAATAGAACCAAGGTTCCAACAGCATAAGGCTGTGCTTGGTTCATTCTGTGCTATTAGACTCTTATTTGTTAGATCCTGTTACTCCCGTTAAAGTCTCAGCCAGAGAGCAGCACATTTGTTCTGTAGCTGTCAGCACATGGGGCAGTGCCTAGAACATAACTTGTGGTAGGGAACATTGAAAGCTAGCTGCTGAAATAATAAAGTCCCTTGGGACCTGGGAATGAAGAGGAAACCTATATAGGCACAGCCAGTGTGTTATAATGCACAGGTAGCCATTGATGGCTCAGACAGTGGCAATGGGATCAGGAAAGAGACAACAGACACTGAAGGGACAACCTTAAACAACCTGAATGTGCAAGGATGTGTATACATAGCCAAAAGATGAAGGGTAACTTAGAGTCATTGGCGAGCCTCACATGGCAATCTCATGTGTGACCCAAGTTAAATGTCATTTCAACCTTGAATTACCTGAATCTCTCTATTGTATCAATTGCCTTTTCAGCCTCTCTGGACCACTTGGATATACAACAAATAATACATGTTGGTTTTTCCAACCAGTTCCGATTTCCTTCTGAGTGGAAACCATACTTTCACTATCCGCCCTCCAAAATTTAGCAGGATGCCTATGAAAACGGGGGGGGGGGGGACATTTCAAACTGATAGTGAGGTAAAACAAGTATCTAAGTTCACTGGAGGAGATGGGCAATAGCTTGTCTCAGGCTCACCTTTCCATGAATAAGACATTGAACCCTGGCCTGCAGCAGTACTCAGAGGCTGATCATTTTAAATCATGGAGCTCCTTAACACCACCTTCCATCAGTCTTGTAAAAGAGCCAAGAGAACGGGCTGTAATTAAATGGGAGAAAAGAGAGCTGTCCTGTGCGGTGTATGATCCCAGGCAGAGCATTGTACTGAAAAGAGATTATTTTCAGCCACACTCACTACTCTTCCTTTTCTTACATGTGAATTTTAAGTTTTGTTTCTTCCTTTCTTTCCTCCTCTTCTCTTCCAGCCCACATTTGATTACAATGTCTGTTTCTAGAACGCAGCTTGTAGAATGTGCTTGGGAGAGTCACTGCCTTCTAGGAACTCCTAGCCTAGTGGATGAAAGAGGAAATGACTAAAATGCAAATAAAATTCATATAAAGTAAGAAGCTCTCTTTCCCATGAAAAATCCAAATCATACCTTAGTCATCCAGAAGAAAAATAAAAATCTGGTTAGCCACAAGAAACCTGCACCTGGGAGAGATCACGGGGGCCCTGTCTGACTACTTTGGACAACATTAACAAGTTTTTGGGTTTGGGTGCAAAAGGAAAACTTAGGGGTAAGATATTCCCTGTGTCTAGTTTGACTCTGTACCTTGATTTAAGCCAACATGAGAGAAACAGTTATTTTTCAGATGTCAGTAAGCTTGAGAAGAACCCCTGCTTCCAGATCTCACCTTCTGCAGGCAACTGCAGTAGGTAGGTCTGTCTCTGTGCATGATGAGAAGACAGAGGAGGATTCTGAACCCTAACTGCTGAGTTTCAGGCACTTCTGGGCTCTGTCAGGTCTCAAAGATGCACCTCAAGAGACTCTCAGCATATTCTCTTTAATGTTTCTCCTTCTATCTCTTTACTTGCAGCCATACCATACACTCCAAATGAAACAACGTATACGACTATTCATATTTATTTCCCAAATATGTAAAACATCCTCTTGTATAAATTGTGTTATTTTTGTCTGTCCAGATAGAAATTGAAAGTCCCAAACCAATTTAAAATTTTATATTTACTGATAATTTAGACTATGTTAAGCCCCACTACATACATCATACAAAAGCAGTATGGTTCCTTTTATCTCCTCTTTTTGCCCAATGGGAATGTTATTGAAAAGTTCCAAGTTATCAATATCATAAAAGAAACAGATTCAGCTTAGCATATGCTATGCGATCCAGAATGTGGATGTCATAATTGCATGTATTCTCTCACTTATTCTTAAAATTATTATGTCAGTAGTTTTATTCTCACTTTGATGGCGATCAAGGGACAATAAATTAGCAGTTAATCTAGAGTTCTACCATCACTTAGTCTAAGAATCACTATTTAAGCTCAGGATTCTGACTAGAATTACTCTTCTGCTCTTGAGACATTTGGTTCTTTTCAATCTTGCTGTCTTGCATAAGTGCCTGTCTTCCAAACACGTCTCAGGATAAAAGAAAATGTGAGGACTGTTTTTTCTTTCTCTTGTTCTTACTATAGCTACTGTGGTGTTGCCACTTTTTCTGTGCTATGCTTTTTTGTCTCTTAGAATTCTCACGTCACTTAGGGAGTTAACAAAGCCTATTACTATGCATACAAGATTGTCATACAATAAGATGGGGTACTCGCTGAGCAAAAGAAAACTTCACAGATTTCCAGATTTTGTGTTTAGCATATTCTCAAAATTATCCCAGTGTTATTATGTTGGGTCTTCCTTGCCTCCCTTACTTACTCCATTGTCTTCTTTGTTTACTTTTAGGTAAGTAGGGAAAGGTGTAACATAGTTGTTTCTTAGGAGAAATTGTATGCACAATGTGGAAACTGATGTGGGCTGTGAATGAGAGTCCTATTCCAGAGACCTCAGTAATCTCATTGCAGTCACAAACTCTCAGCACTACAGTTAGGACCATGGGCTCAGAACAGGGCAAAAAGATTCAGGTCTTTCAGTAAGTTCATATGAAAGCAAGAGAAGCACAGGCCTGATTCCACCTACTCACACACCCATTGGTTGTCTTGTTCCAGAAACTTCCTTTTGTTAGTCACGAACTTGGCCCATGAAATTTAATAATGTGCAAGATACAGGCCGTGTAATGAAGGACTTCATAACTCTGGTGTTTGGAACATGTGTGCTTCCTTCTTCTTTTCTGTTGAGAAGCCCTTTCTTAGCCCTATTTCCGGAAGGTTCTATCCCACTTATCCCTGAGTGGACAGTTCTCAAGTTCCTTTCTGATGAAAACCTGCCAAGGTCCTTTAAACTCAGAAGAGTAAACTTCTAAATGTCCCTGCATGAGCCTACCTCCTGTTAGCATGTGTCTCATTCAGCAGTCACTAAAGCAACCACACCCACCCACATGATGGTGGCTTCTTTGAGAAGAAAAGCCCTATTTTGTATCTTTACACCTACTACCTGCTGAACAGTTTGGCATATGTTAAGAGTCCAAGTGATGTACTCACACCTTCAAGACTTGCATCCACTTCTTGATGGATAGAAAATTAAAGGAAAATAAATATCCTGGCATACACATGTAAATATTTTACATAAATTGGTATTTGTAACTTGCATGTATATGTTTTCATGGATGACCATTTGCTACTGAATAACCTATAGGTGTGCTTTTCTCTGAGGAAGACCTCTTATCTTGCACTCAGCATTCTGTAGTTGCCTGAGGTTCTTCGTCCAAGTTTACAGTTTCTTGAGGTCTCTGTTTCCACGTTAGCATGTAAATTAATGTCATCCTGGTTCAGCTCAAGTTTAAGCAGCCATGTTGATGATATTTCACGGGTGTTCCACCTGAAGGTTTTAGAAGACACAGTCTCACAGCAGACCCCCTGATCCTCTGGCTCTTGCAAGCTTTCTGCCCTCTTCAGTAGTGATTTTTGAGCCTTGCGTGCAGGAATTGCTGCATAGATGCATCAGCTGGGACTGAGCTCCGCAACTCTGCATCTTGATTGGTATGGCTTTCTGTAATGGTCCATGCTTGTTGCAAAGATAATTTTCCTTGATGAGGAGTGAGGACTTCTCTTACGTCTGGGTATAAGGAAAAATACCCATATGAATTATGATGTCTTAGTAAAGAGGTGGTTGTTGATCTTTCTCTAAGATTCATGAGTTCACTGGCCCTGGGGAGTTGGCTGGGTTTCCCTCTTATGGAACAGGCCTTAAGACCAATTAGAGACCTGTTGGTAGCTGGGTGCCACTATTGCACCTCCAGAGTCATTGTGCCGTGTTGTTCTTGTTTTACACACAATTTTTAAATGTCAAGGAAAGGAGACTGGTCAAGGGCCAGAAGAAATGTGGTCTGTTATCGATTGTCGTTGTATAGGCATAATTGTCCACAAATAATTTAGCAGACTATAAATATATGAAGTGAGATGTGTAGAGAAAAATATAAGCATTTACTGACTTATTTCCCCAACACTTAGTTATATATGTATATGTGTGTGTGTGTGTGTGTGTTTGTGTGCTAAGCAAATTCATTTCTTTACTATATCTTCCCCTAGTTAGTTGCTTTAAAAAATAACGTGAAGCTTAATGAATATTTCCATAAGGAGTTGCTAGTTTTGTTTACTTGACTGCTTGAAGCTAAAGTCCAAAGGGCAAACTCATTAAGAGAAGTTTTAATGCAACTATCAGGTGCTTTAGCATAGAAGACATACATTAAAGATGGCTCCTGCCTTGGAGTACAAGGTGACAAAAATCTGGAGTCAAGGCTGCTGTCTTGTAAGACCCGATGTTTTGCAAATAGCACTGCCTGGTGCTCAGTGGAGCATCTCATGAGCAGTGTGAAGAATTCTGCAATTTTATGGCATTTCTACAGTTACAAAGAGAATCCAGACCCTTTTCTCTACTAATATTCCAGTAAAATACTTATTTTTTTTTAAAGGCTGCAAGCCAATCAGAGATTTTATTTTATTTATTTATGAAAGCATATATAGCCATTTACAACGATTTCATAATTATTTTGGTCATATAAAGTTAAAATGATCAGAGGGAGGAAAAGGTTCATAGGAAAGAAAGCAAATCATACCGGGATGCTTGTACTACTCTGTGCAAAGTATGTGGCTTCCTATTATTCTGCTGTCACGTTTTTGTGCTTGCAAGTTGGACATTTAAAAGGCCTGGGAATGTCTTACATGTGGTCGCGAGCACTGAAAGAAAAGTCCCCTTTCTTTTTTAACTGTGACATGTCATACATATTAAGTTTTGCAAGTCTTTAGAAGAAAAACCCAGTGACGTGGTGGCCATTAAGTAATAAATTAACCTTGTATGGAAGAGATGGCTGGCCTCAGAATGAGAGAGTTGAGCTGAATTTCTGCTTACCATCAGAAACTGCTTGACTGAAAACTATGTTGTGTCTTTCTCCGTCATCAGTTTCATCATCTTTGAAGGCATTGGCTCAGATGGTTCTTAGGGTTCCTTCCATTCCAGTTCTTTTGTTGGTGATTATGTATGAATCACTGTCATGAAAAGTCGACTGCATTTATTTTCTGAATGATTTTAAGGAGTAGGAAGTTCAGCATTTACCCAGGCGTTCCCGGTAAGCAAACAGCAGCTATGTATCGAAATGTCAACCCTCAGAGCTCAATGGCTTACTCCTGAGCTAAGTTGCTCTTCTAGGTTCATACTTATTCAGTAGCTCCCTAGGATTGAGCACTCTGACTGGAAAAATCACAGATTGGCATCCTAAGGATACTAACAGAAAAAATTAAAAATTAAAAAAAAAAACCTCTTATTTTACTGACTGGGAGAATTGATTAGCAAAGCTGTACACACTTAATTACAGTGATCATGTCACGGGGGCCTCTCTGACAAAGGAGACACTTAGTGTGACACACATTGAGGCCTGTCTTGTCCCCAATTTTAAGTGAAATTTTGTAGCATTACAGGACTCAGTTAAGATTTGAAGCTCATGGGAATACTAGCATTGAGATTCACCTAACACGATAAGAGTCTACAATAGGAAACATGTGTTATCCTCCCAGTCTCTTTGTTAAGGTTCTTTACATCAGGTTTTCCTAACTAACATCTTTTCATTTTCATATAGGAAAAGAAAAAAAACCCCATGAACTATACCCACTGTCATGGTGGTCCCTGGCAGCACCAGGAGATTTGGGAGGTAGAGAGATGGACTAGAAAGAGCACAGAAAACCCAGAATTCTGTGCTCTCACCATGGTCCTTCCCTTTTATTAGCTGTGTCACCTATGCCTAGTCACTTCCCCCACCACTTTCTTCAGCCATTAATAATAATGCCCAACTCAAAAACCTGAAAAGAACAATCTAATTTACAATCTCAAAGGTACTTGGGGAGAAGAAAAATGATCCATTTCAGTTCGTTTTGCTTAAGGGAAGCAATGCTGGTGAGCAATCCACCTCTGAGGTCAGAGGATGCTAGATTAGAAGAATTTAGCAATCCTCGGGGTAGCCTCATTTTGGGCTTGAGAGAATGAATCCCACAGAGAGGAAAAACGTTATCTAAGCTTTTATTTAGGCAGCATCTGAATGACAATTCAGCTAAACCTTGGAATGAGTCCATTACAATCTACTTTCTGTTCACGTTCTTTGCTATAAAATGATCTTTCTTTGGATCTGAATTATTATGAAATTGAACATTAATGGCGAAGGTTACCTGATGTATATGTATGCATATCATTCATTTAAAAATCAATACTTAAAATCTCAGACAAAAAAAAATCTTTGATTTACCCTCCATAGTTATCGTGGAAACAACATCATTCTTTCTGTCTTGTTCTATCTCCAGAGAAAACAGAGTATCTTATTATTATTCATGCATTATCACCAGTGCCCCTGTCTATAGTAGGGACCCTTAGAGTACACATGCCATTTGTCATTTGGAATCCCAAACTGACCATTGCCATTGGCCCTAGGACAGTTTCATTGGAAGGACTTCAACTATAAAGGCAAGCAATTATTTGACATTGATTATTTTATAGACAGGTAAGCTGATATGGGGAAGGTCAAATGACCTTTTCATGTTTAGGTAACTTTGCTACCTATTAGGGGTAGAACACAGCTGCTCTCTAGTTTTAAGGATAACATGTCTATGTAACGTCAATCTAGAAATAGAATGATTCTTTCAAAACTCAACCTTCCAAAGATGAGAAATCCATTTCCTGTCTAATCTCACTTGGTTTCCTCATTGTGGTTTGTAACATTTAGTTAACAAACCATTTTTAAAGTTTTTTTCTCAGTTTATAGTTAGTTTTCTCAAATTGATTTTAAACTTTTCAGAGTTGTGATTCTCATCTATCTTTGTAAGTATGAGATCAAAGACACTACTGTAATAGCTGTAAGAGGAGTCAGCGTAGTGATAGACATTTCTAATCAAGAGCCCAGGAGGCTAAAGCAATAAGATCACATGTTGGTAGGTGGCCTGCACCAGGTGGAGAGGACTTTCTTCCAAAAGCATATTTACATGTTGTAAGTATGTATAAAAGATTTAAGAATTTTCTTTCCAACCTGCATTAGATTTCTAGATTTCTGTTATTGTTGTTAATATAGATGGTTTGTCTTGTAGAAAATAACATAACTTCATGACCAGAATTTAAACAAGTAATCTTTCTGGCTTCAGTTTTCTCATTATAACATGTGGATGGCACTGTGGGCCCCATAAGGAGAGTAGCTATAGGGGAGAGAACATGCCTGCTGCATGTGGCCTCCCCAGGATCTTGATTTCTACTTATCTCCAGGTCACCTTTTTTTCCCCTTCTAATACTTCCAACCCATTTTTGGAACACAGAGACTTTTTCCATTAAATAAGCATATTTTAGAAGGACAAACATCAATGAAAACAGTGGAGTTAAAAAAAAAAATGAGTTAAAAACCGAAAACCTCACAAAATTTGAGTTAAAAAAAAAAGGAAATATCACAAAATTTAGGATTCTTAAGTAAGATTGTATACTTGTGTTTGTTCCTAAAAGAAAGAAGATGCAATTCAGATCTTAAGGTTGGGGCTGGAGAGATGGCTCAGCAGTTAAGAATAACTGCTGCTTTCCCAGAGGACCAGAGTTCAGTTCTCGACACCCATATTGAGCAGCTTGTAACTTCTCATAATTCTAGATCCAGTGGCTAAACCCTGGAGTAGCATGCTTGAATACTAGGGCTGATTCTCAAACCCAGAAACTCATACTCATCCTCAACAACTATAACAAACGGCACAGTGGATTCCAGTTACATTGGCTACATGTAAAAGAGTAGCAATATTTATGTTTTTAAATATATTAGATTTTTCAGGTATGAAAATGAATAGCTTTTTGCAGGCAAATAGACGAGTTTATAAACAATGGATACATGAAATGCAGTGGCACCAAAATCTGCATGCAATTTTTATAGATGCAGAATGAATGACTTTCAGAATCATAGGAAGCAACGGATTACTGCATGTAACCAAAATAACCTTAGAAAAGAATAAAGTTAGGTATGTCATTCTGATATTAAAGTGTATGACAAAGCTGCAGTAGTTAAAACGGTATGACAATGGTGTAAAGACAAACATAAAATTCAACAGGACAGATCTAAATTGATTTGTGTATATAATGGTCAACTAACCTTCCACAAGGCTGCCATTAAAAGGAATGGATGGAAACTGTTAAGCTTGTCACTGATCACACAGAACTTTATTTGGTATTTTTCAGGGTATATGGGCGCAGAAATGGGCACTATTCTAAGCAATACTGACTGAGAATATAATTTTTTTCAGGAATGCTTATTGCTATCATATCATCTTCTTTAAATTTTGATTCTATAGACCTAAGTTACAGTTTTAAGTGGGGGGTAACTTTTAAAACTTTGCTCAGAAATGTGATTGCCTTCTTCACTAGTGATAATTCTAATGCCCCAAATTTCTCAGAAACACAGTGAGTCATTGAATCTTGATCTACACAGCCCTGGTCAGAGGAACCAGTTCTCTGGTACCAAGTTGGTGGCATAGCTTTCAGTGTTACACCGTCAATTTTTTGTTTGATTGTTTGTTTTGGTAGTTGCAAAACATTTCTTTTCCAATCAGGCGAATGTTAGAATCAGCTTAGTATTGAGCAAACCTCTGTGTCCACAGTGCATGCATATATTTCTATATTAACTAGTGAGTTGGTGTGACTGTAGGACTGAGATCTGAGCCCTCTGAGTCCTAACCCAGTGTCATAGACTGTACCAATAGTCCCTTTGAAAGACAAAACTTTCGCCTTCTTGTAGAAGAAAATGCCCAGCATGGGAAGAAGCCTGCCTTCATGTGGTATGTTTCCACATGGATCAAGTTAGGAAACATAAGACTTCCCTGAAATTATATAAAGACCCATGATGATAACACAGTAAGTCTGAGATCAAAAGTTTTGTCCCTGTAAACTGTAACTGCAGAGGAGCATTTCCTAGTGAGGATTAGCTCATCACTGAGCTACACTTTGGCTACTTACCCTGTGCTTCTGTGGCTCCCAGTGTGGTGTGGAGCCTAGCCCAACTATCACGACTGGCATGTTTCTTTATTACTGGCACACAAAACGGAATGAGCAGGAATGTTACTGTAAGACTTTCTAAAGGCTGGTGTATAGCAGAGGTAATTATAGCACAGAGTAATTTGCAAGCAACAACTAACTTGTCTCCCTCCATAGTTTCTGCCCAATTGTGCATTAAATAGGATTCTTCCTTGGATAGACAATTTTGAATATGGGAGAATCTACCAAAATCCAGTTATAAGGGGGCACGCCAATCCCCACTTCCTTGAGATTTTGGCATATCTTCATAAACACAGAGTCCTATTGATCTGAGTTCTGAAACTGACTTCTATTCATGTAGGCAACAACCATTTAATTCCCTAGAGTGGTGGAACTTTATCTAGCGTTTATTCAGATAACATTATTAGAAGACAGGAGATAAGGGAAATGTCTTCCTAGATCTAGACCATTTCCCACTTTTATCAGCTGTGCAGTTCTTGCTTATTATAACCACAGCTTAAATAATGCTATCAAAGAATACAGGTAACACTGCTACTAATAAAAGCATGACTAGGTGTTTCATTTAGGATAAAACTTAAACTACCCTTTTTCATCTTAAACATTATTTTAAAGTCACATTTAAGTCAATACACTTACAAGTACCTAAAATGCTCAAAATATTATACAAGGGGTCTATAGTGACAGACTTATTAATCAGATTCTTGCAAACTCTATATCTAATTTTATCTAGAGAGGATATTTAAGACTTTTCTGCACTGGATTCAATTTTTCCTGAAGCCAAACTTTTAACTCTTGTTCTTAGCAAATAAAAGATATTTCTGAGCCGGGCGTGATGGCACATGCCTTTAATCCCAGCACTTGGGAGGCAGAGGCAGG
>NC_034601.1:23579218-23606599 GCF_900095145.1 Mus pahari | reverse complement strand
TACAGAGTGAGTTCCAGGACAGCTAGGGCTATACAGAGAAATCCTGTCTCGAACCCCCCCCCCCAAAAAAAAAGTTTCTGATTAATTCTCCTTTAAAAGCCAACTATTACTATTTCCTTACTTCTGCCCTTTTTAGGAAGGGGAGGAGATGGGACTGCCAAAAAGAGAAAAGAAGCACACTTTTCCAGTGCTATAGTGGTTTACATACTCCACCCAATGGGAAATAATTGTCTTGTTTACTTGTAATGAAGTCTCCAGTCTTTGATAATGGACGGCAGTGTATATGCACCCTATAAAATGGATTGATGGTCATGTGAGATCTCCACTAGGTGAATCAACAAACTGAAAGATTAATATCTTATTCAAAATCTTGCGAAAACATTGATGATTCTTTAAATACTAGACGAATATGAAATACTCTTTCACCATTATCTTAGGCCTACTCCTTCCCCCACACATACACACCACCCATGCTTTCTGAACATCCCGGCATGACGTGCGTCGTTCTATCTGTTCATCCTCCATCATGCCACCATCTTTTGGCTTGATCTTTTGAGTTTTCCCAAGCATCCAGTTGTTGAAACCAGTGTTCTTCTGATGTCATTTTAAACATGCTGGGTTAGCAAGGAAAGTGGGCGCATGGGCGAACATTTCTGTATTAAACAGACAGGTGAGCGAGGGGCTAAGAACTCTGCTAGATGCTTTTTCGTTTTCTCTCTTCTAGACTCAGTGAACATTTCCTTCTTTGCTTCTGCCACATTATGAAGGAAGCTCTCCAAATATTTTTAATTTTTATGATGAATAATGTTGCTTGGTTGAACAGGCTGACTTAGTGCTGGCTAGAAGAGACTGCATCTCGTCCACCCCTGCTCATTTGTTAACTCGGGCTTTTATTCACACATTTTCTGATTTCAAAGTTAAATGCTTCCGCTTCAATATATCTCTTCAAGTGTTGAAAGTTCCACATAATAGTCATTTCATAAGAGAATAAACTTAGGCTCGATCAACTAAACTAGCTTTATTTGAAGATTAATTATTTACTCTAATGACATGCTTATTTTAACTTACATTTTATTTTTAGAGTTTTCAAAACCTAGACCCAAGAATGGTTTTATCAATCATTTTATCCAAATTGTCATTAGATCCCCGGACATGTTTTTCTAAACCATTTGTATATTAAAGTTATATAAAATAGAATCTTATTCTGTATCAAGCATAATGTGTGAAAGAGTAGCAGGATTTTTTCTGTAACTGTTTGCTATTTTTACAGTGCCCAGTGCTGTGTGCAACACAGAGGGCAAAAATATGATTTTAATATGATCTTTTGTAGTATGTTTCGAGGGTTAGTCATGTTTTTTCAGCCAGATACATTCCCTGGAAATTTGGGAACTAAAATTAGAAATGAGAGCAACCAGGAATGGCCTGTGGAGAGAACATCTCAGAAAGGATGGGTGTCAGTATAAATATTAGAGTTGTCAAACCATTTTAAGGTCACTTTAATAGCATTGAAACCGCCAAAACTGGTTCATCATTTTACCTGCTATCTCTGTTCCACTGCCTTATTATCTATTCCCAATGCCTATGGACATGGGTGTACGCATGTTCACCAATGTATATGTGTGTCTGAAGGAAGGAGGGAGGGAGGGAGAGACAGAGACATAGAAAAACAGAGACCCAGAGAGACAGAGACAGAGACAGAAATAGAACTGAAAAAAGACAAGCCTGGATATGAAGATTGTTAAAGCAGAAATCTGAGGTCAGATACATTCCCAGGCTACCAAATTTTAAGATCCATCAAATCAAGGCAGACAATTCTCTAAGGTATGTGGATGAAACAAAATAATCCATTTGGGAATATGGAGGCAACCTTGAGTGTCTTTCTTTTTACAAAGAATGAATATGTCACACTTCTCTTTGGGATGACTTGCGTATCTATTGGACTTTATAAGACACATGAGGGGATGGATAAATTTTAATGTATTAGTACCAGGGAGTGAACATAAGGCCTAAAGTACAGAGCATGTGCTCTTATACTGAGCTACAAACAAAGCTGTTGGATGAATTAATGCCTTTATCCAGGGGTTTGGTGAATATTTGCTTTGCCAGAACCCTATCCTGAGCCTTACCAGCTAACAGGGGCCTTCCCTTCTGTAGGGATCACCAGCACTGGTGCTGTGTGGCCTTCACTTCACAGTGAAGACATGCATGTATGTGCCCGAGTAGTGAGCAGTATTTAGGAACAAGAATGAAGGAAATGGAAAATTCATAATCAAGACTGGCAAAAACAAACCACCACTTTAGCTTTGCAACCCAGAGGATTTTAGGATGTAACGGCCACAGAAGGACAGGGAGTTAGGGTTTTTGCATCCATTCTGTCCACCATAACTTCAAAGTTATTCCTAAGACTGTAGTAGAGTCCAGGGCATGCAAATACAGTAGGTGCTCTTCCTGTTTTCCTGTGTGCGGTCTCAGTGAGAGCAATGTAGACATTAAGGTCAGCAGGCCAGAGTGTGATTCCTAGATTTTCACTGTGTGAGACTGAGAAGTCACTGGACTAAGTGCCCACTTACAAAATGAGAGTATGATTACCTCCCTAACTCCAGCAAGAAGCTTCTTCAGTCGTAGTGGGAGAATACATGGAAGAACTGTGTTTAATACTTCATAAAAAGGGTAGCTAGGCGTGCTGGCGCACACCTTCAATCCCAGCACTCCGGAGGCAGAGGCTGGTGGATCTCTGTGTGTGAGCCCAGTCTGGTCTACAGAATGAGTTCCAGGACAACCAGGGCTACACAAAGAAATCTTGTCTCAGAAAAACAATAACAAAAACAAACAAAACAAAAAGGAAGTAAAGAAGAAAGAACTATACGGGTAACAGAAGTAGGAATTTCATGATCATTATTAATGACATTCTATTTTTATTAGTGTACAATATCAAAATTAGGGTTAAAGAGAACCTTTGAAAATAAACAAATTTGTTTTCTACAAACTCTTAGCTGTGTATCCTAAGTTAAGAGCTCGACCTTTCTGTGTCCAATTTTTCCATTATGACCAGCCCACCTCAGAGGATTGTCAAGTGTCCATAGCTGTGATGTATTTAGGGGTGTTCAAGAAACTTACCACTAATATTCATAATTAAAAGAGGCATGCTTTGGAACTTGAACATCTCTCTTTTAAAGCAGCAAAGACATTACTTTCTCTGTCCTGAACAGAAGTGAAATATATCCTTTTCTTATTTTGAGAAATGTCTAAAAGAGACACATACAAAGAATAATTCCACTGTTGAATTGTTGAATTAAGATCCAAGAATGAACTTGCCATAGGAAAAAACTCACAAGTTATTAGAAAGTACTTACTTATATTGCTTTGGCCAGCTTACTTTAATTGACCATCTGACAGAGTGAAGGGACTTTAAGTACAGGGACTGTACAAGACAAATACTTGGAGACAAGCTTTGCTACCCAGCAAGCCTCTTATGGTTAAGACCAGCTAGTCCACATTCCTGAACTTCGAGTCAAAGGGCTGGTCTCCTAGAAGGATGGTGGATGTGCAGAGGTGGGCCTCGGTGCTTCCAACAGACAAAGACACTGGCTATGTTTTACGGATGAACACTATCTCTGTCATTGCAAGGTTAATCACTCACTCCATGTAGATTTCCAGTCTCCATTAAATACTTTATGTCTGGGAGTGAGTGATGATGTGTGCGGATCACATAGTATCATTTCTTGTTCTGAAAGTTCTGTATTTTATAGCAGGATCTTGATTCAAATGGACATCTAAAGGGTAATTTCTCTCTCTCTCTCTCTCTCTCTCTCTCTCTCTCTCTCTCTCTCTCTCTCTCTCTCTCTCTCTCTCTCTCTCTCTCTCTCTCTCACACACACACACACACACACACACACACACACACACACACACACACCCTGCACATTACTGTCACAGTCTGCGGTATTCTGTGACCTTGGTTAAATACTTCAAGTGTTGATCTCATCTAACTGTGCTGCAGCTTCAGTTCCAATAAGTTGATTAGTTCATCCCCCCATCTTACTTCAAATGCATGATTAAGAGCCCAAAATGTACATGGTGGCATGGACTTGAAGCTAGTTGAGGGTAAGGAGATTGTAAACGTGGATAGAAAGATGGTTCTCCACCCCTTGGATGGTCATGACCCTTTGGAGGGGTTAACATACCCCTTCACAGGGGTCACATATCACATATCACATATCCTACATACCAGACATTTACATTATGATTCATAACAGTAGCAAAATTACAGCTATGAAGTAGCAACAGGAAGAAATTTATGGTTGGGGTGGTCATCACAACATGAGGCTTGTATCCAAGCCTTAGGAAGGCTGAAGACCACAGGTATACAGTTCCCCTTAGTTACTGACACTGGATCCTGAATAGCAGGTGCACTCAACAGAGTGTTTAAAATGGACATGTGAGGTAATTCTAGTTTGATTTGGGAGTTGGAAGATCTGGCCTGTGAGCAAGCCAAAGACAATTAAATCTGCATTTTTTTAAATTTTAAAATATGCAGATGACTAATACTGTCTATATTTTGTTTGACTGGAGGTAAGAGATATAAATATAGCTATATAAGAATCCTTCTGATGTGTATTTGGCAACTTACTCCAAACTAAAACTTTTCCTACTCATGTCTTCAAAATTGGAAAGGGACATTCTTCCTTTATCCCAAGAAAGACAGCAGAAAAATCAAGATTTGTGTAGGTCTGCGATATCACAACCATTAGCAGAGTGCTTTATCTTCCCGTCCACAGATGAGAGCGATTGAATATATCCTGAGAATCACTGGGGGAAGATTTTAATTCAGTGAACCAGATAGGAAAGCTTTGAATTAATTCATGAAAACCCAATTTACATCTCTCTTCTGAGTTTAACCTCCATGAACCTAGGACCTAGATGTTTTTTTCCCCCTCCAGATTTCTGTATATCTTTATTTCTGTTGAGGAAGTGGAGGATATGGTAGTGCTGAGGAAACAGTTAAGGACCAGATAGCTAAAATGTATCAACAGTAGCAGAAACACAAGGTGAAAAGAGTCTTTGTCTTTTCCTGGAAACTCAAATATCCCGTTCTAATAGAGACTAAGCCAATGTGTATCTGGGAAGCCTGGTGTTGATTAGTCCTTAGAGCCTAAGTTGATAACGATGTTTCAAGATGCCTTTTGAATAGAAAGAGCTAGGTTTCATCTCTTCTTAGTCTTCTTCCACAAGTTGTCTTTGCTTCTACACGTGTCCCCTCCTCTGTGTGCACCTTGACTTCCCACAGCCTATATAAGTAAAGCTTTGGGAAGACAAGCCTCTTCAGAGTCCTGTTTGAAGGGAGAGGGAGTGTAATCTAGAGGAATGTCATCAACTTTGAGCGTCTTGCTCTATTCTTCAGTATTATCTGTACGTAGTACGTGTATACCGTAAATGCCCGTATTTTGAGACCAAGAGGAGTTTTTAAAAATTTCGATGTATGTGCCTCAGTCATAGAGATTTCTGCTTCAGATTCTCAGAGATTCTCGTAGGGAATCCACATTTTTAGAGCAAGCATCTCAGGTGAATCCTGCACATTCAAACACCTCCATCCACCCTTCCTTCCACTCATTTTGCGTTTTACTGTTGTCAAAATGCTTACGTACATATGTTCTGTTCTGGGCTATAGATGGGAACAATTATCTTCATTGTGAGGATGAAAGAGACCAAGTTCAGTTGATTTCCCTAGGTCCTCATTATAAATTGTCCTCTTTTTCACTCCTCTTGAGATTCCCCTTAGATGATCTTTTGTGTGTATGTGTATGTCTGTGTTTGGGTGTTGGTTTGCAAAAGACAGCACCCCCCCCCCAAGAACCTCCAAGCCAGCCAGTACTATCTGTGCCTGCCTTGCTGAAAAATGAGACAAGTCTTCCTGTAGCCAAGGAAGGAAAATAATTTTATTTGTGGAAATTGAACACTTCCCTAATTGACTGTGTTGCCAATTGATTTCAAGCAATCCCTTTTGTCTTGTCAGATGTACTCTGGAGTGTGCATCCCGTTCGTCTGTCTTGATCTGTGTGGTTCAAATTCCAGGAATGAATCTGTCATCCCTGTCCAGGCAAACTGAGCAGCTGCAAGGCCTGTGCTCTCCCCATTGGCCATTGAGAGCCTCTTCCCCTCAACTGTCTGTCACATCAGCCCCTGTCTGCCAGTCTTTGACAATAGTCAGTTACACCATACACTTGATCTTGGGCAATGTTGGCTTGTTAGACACACACTTCTGTCGTTCTCCTTGCCCAGTAAATCTCAAGTAGGCCTGCAAATTTGTACTCACATTTAGACCTGCATTCCTGGGGCCCCCTTGAGTCTGGCCCCATTTTTAGCAGTCTGCAGGATGGTTTCTTCCCCAACATCTTAGGAAATTCCTAGTATATACCTGTCTCTGTTTGGAAATCACAGGATGAAGAGAGAGTGGTACTATTTGAAGTCTAGTTGAAGAGAAAAAGCCAACATGACTAAAGGCCACTTCCAGATCATAGCTTGAACCAAGGGGAAATATAGGTTTTCAGAGTCTCTAATGCTGTGTTTCCTGGGACAACTCCTGTTTCTCTATCAGGAGCATGGCAGGCATTTCTGAAGACAAGAATGTGCTCCAATGCTGTAGTTCACTGTCCTTGCTTGCAACACTGTAACCCCATCTCTATTCACTCTCAAGGCAGGTTGCCCAAGAGACCTTTCTAGGCATAGAGTCTCCTTTTTAGCTTTCCGGACAGTAATAAGAAATCTAGGTCCCAAAGAGATGGAAACACACTTTTCTGTTCCAAAACGTGATGGCAGTGTGTGTGTGTGTGTGTGTGTGTGTGTGTGTGTGTGTGTGTGTGTGTGCAGTATGGGAGACAGGGAGGTCATTGCTACTTTATCCAGTGTGCACTTCCTTCCTGGAGAATGCTACATGCTTCTTTCTGGTCACTGGCGAGGGCAGATTGCACCTCTGCTCCCTGCACCATCCTCTTCTCTGCTCACCCAGGGTTCTACAACAAGCCAGTGGATGTGTGTGTTTCTCTTGGGGGTGGGGGGTGGGGTGGGAAGGGACTGGACACAGCAGACCCAGGCTGCAGTTCCTTCACTCTGCCTCTGAGAATTTCTCATCCAAACCTCAATCACGTAGGATTGCGTAGAGAGGAGAAAAGGGGAGAGACAGAAGACAGAGAGGGGGGAGAAGGGTGTCGGGGGGAGGAAGGAGAGAGTCTGGGAGCAGTGGGCAAGAGAAAAGGGAGCAGGACCTAAGCGCCGCTCTTTCCAGCTCTCCACAAGCCCAGCCCCCAATTCAGTCCCACCAGGAAAGCTTCCCAGCTCCCTAAGAGCCAGAGTAACTCCAGCCGCTGCTTGATCCCTGTCCCACTCGCCTTCTCAGAGGCTGCTGTCGCCTTTGCCTGGAGTTTCCTGCGGAGCTAGCGCTTTGGGGGAGACAGCCGGCGGCGGCGCCCGGGAGCTTCTGCCCATGAATGGGACTCCGCCCTGAGCGCCCCCTCCCGGTCTAGGGGAGGCGGCGGGGGGCGCCCGGCGATCCCGCGGCTCCCCGCCGGCGCAGCAAGTTGGGCGAGTTGGTGGCCGCCGGCACCTGCCTCCTGTCCCCGGCCCCAGAGTCCGCTCCCGGCCCGGGGAGTCCAGGTGGCACGCGCGGCTACCTCCCGCCGTCTCCCAGGGCGGCCTAGGGAACCTGCCTGCGCCGGGGCGCCAGACCATGGTGGGCAGCTGCGACCCAGAGCCGCAGCCGCCGCGAGCCGACGTCGCCCTCCACCAGCCCCCGCCCCACCCGAGCGGACGCGCGGGGGCTCGCAGCGCGCGGTCACTTCCTTCCACGGCCGGGATGGGCGGCGCGGGACCGAGCGAGCGGCCCAGCGGCGGCCGGGTAACCCCTATCTGAGCTGCGGCCGGGAGCTGCCGACCGCCGGGGCATGCGAGCCTGGGGTCGCGGAGGCGCGGCGATGACCTGATCCCAAGCCCGCCAGGGCGCCCGTCCCTAGCTGCCCAGCTCGCTCGGAGCCTGTGCGGAGACCGGCTTGGTGCGGCGGCTTGGGCGCACGGTGGCAGGGAGCTCCGGTGAAAGGCGTGTGGGCGCCGAGCTGGGGAGGACACCTTCGGCAGCTTTGCCTTTGGAGGGGCTTCTGTAAACTACTGAGTCATTCCAGATTTAGGATTTCCTAAATAATCACCAACTGTGCCCGTCTCGTGCCGGAACGCAGGCAGTGAGAGCGGGAGCGCCCGCTCTCGGGACCCCGCGGATCCCCGGGGTGCTTGGCCCTCGAGGATCTCCCTCCCTCCCGCTGTCCCTCCCCCTCCCTCGTCTCCCGCTCTCTTTGCAGTGCTGCTGGAGGAGAGGCGCGCTCACCGCAGCTGGAAACAGCTGCACACCCCCCCTCCCGCCCCGTGCCCCTACCCCGAGTCTGGTTAACCGCTCCCACTTCTCGCCTCTTGGAATTCTAGAAGTGGGGGTGCCGGCCCCCGGAGAACCGCAGCCGGTGCGATGCATTTCGTAGACCTCACCCAGCTGGGACGGACCTCCTAATCTTCAGAACCGCGGGCCACAGGGAGTTAAATTGCTGCCTTCCTCTTCTCTGTCGCGGTTGGTGGTTCGTTTTCTAAAGGAACGTTTTATTCACTTTTTACTATATATATTTTTAAGCTGGGGGCTCGCTTCTAGCCTCGGTCCAGACTCTGCCTTGTAAACGGGTTTCTATGTATATATGTGTAGGTATACTTTGGACACCTTACAACGCTTGCGCCTCTCCAACCGGGGCACGGCTTGTTATTTTGGACATCTTTTCCCCCTTTCCACTTGGTACCCTGAACGCAGTGTGACCAAACTCCCCACTGCCCTTTGGACGTGGATCGCTTTGGGGTGCAAGTTTGGGGTGCAAACGTCTACTTCGCAAGAAGGCCTGGGACCGCCCCGCCCCCGCCGCCAGTGGTTGGGGAAGTTTACATCCGGATTTTCACACGTTTTGTTGCCACTGCCCAGACTCTGACTAACCTTGTGGGCTCCAGGTTTTCGATACTGCAACCTCCTCAAATATTAGCACTGCCTCCCCGCGCCTGTCCTATTCCTCCAGGCCCCCGAGGTCCTGCCCTCATCCCGGCGGAGCAGGAACCCGAGGGCGCAGTGGAGCCCGGGGCCTCGGGCCCGCGCTGAGCAGCTATGGCTGCGGCGATAGCCAGCTCCTTGATCCGGCAGAAGCGGCAGGCGAGGGAGTCCAACAGCGACCGGGTGTCGGCCTCCAAGCGCCGCTCCAGCCCCAGCAAAGACGGGCGCTCCCTGTGTGAGAGGCACGTCCTCGGGGTGTTCAGCAAAGTGCGCTTCTGCAGCGGCCGCAAGAGGCCAGTGAGGCGGAGACCAGGTTAGTAGCAGTCAAATCAGTGGGCTCCCCAGAGGCTGACGCCCCCATCCTTTCTTCAAAGCTTCTGGGAATTGCTCATGGAAGGGAATCAGGATTCCTTTCTTCCATGCTGGCCCACCTTCTTTCAACAACCCTGTGTCAGTTAATAGCTTGTCCCATATTCGGGAAAACACTTTCTGCTTTCATCCACCGACAGTCTGACTAGTATGAGGGTCACTTGTACAGGTGTATCTGGGTTCCTTTATCTGGTAAAGCCCTGGGGGGCAGTGACTAGTTCCTTCGATTTTTTGTTCGTTCATTCATCCATTCATTCATGTGCCACCCATTGTTCCACCCATCCCTCCAACTACCTACAGAGTAATCATACTATCTACGGAGAATATGAAAATAAATAAAGGTCTCTATACTCCTCATAACCACCTAAGACAGATGATTATGAATTATAATAGATACCAGATGAACTTAATATTATTTGATTTGCTCTGCCTCCAACAAGCACGTGGGGTTGTTTTGCTTTTTTTTTTTTTTGCCTTTTAATACATCTCAATTTCCCAACTTTCCATGTTCTCACATTCATCCACTTCTACATAGAACCCCTTTCTTATTCTTCCAACCAGTTGCTAGTCACCATCGGCCTCTTATAAAGTTTACTGTCCACTTACTGTTCTCTGCCTTTGAGCTTTTGAGATACTAAGTCGATACCATGGTATCTGCAGCTTGGCCCCAGGGAGTGTCAGGAAAACTTGATTTATTGGACATTTCTTTGTCACAACCTTTTCTGAAACTGATTCTGCTTCCGCAGCAGCCTTGGGTTCAAATGGTTCATCATAGGTCGTTATTTACTGAAGGAACCTGAGTGCCTTCAGTGTCAAGGTGACAAGTTCCCATGCTAAGCTGGGACACTGTGACACTTTGAAAAACAAAAGCAGATCACCAGAACCCTTGCTTTTCTCAAGTCCTTGATCCTTTGGGTGTGGCTGGGAGTCGCTGGCAATCTGAGACCTCCTCAGTCCTGCTAGCTGAAGTAAAGATGGGCTGAAGAAGGAGCCTCTCCTGGCATGAGTTGACTACCTTAAGCCTGTCAGCAACTCCAGCTCTGCTGTTCTCTTTGAGTTCCACACACTCAAGTGTGTAGGTTAGATTCAAGTGGGACTCAGAGTAAGTTACGATTTTGAGAGTAAGCCTTGGGAGGAAAAGACACTTCGCTTTATTTTTCCTTAACTTTCCGTGGTGACATTTGTCACATTAGTCACCCCCTTGGTGGCTCATTTTCATAGTCTCTGATGGCTGTGAAGCTGCAGACTCCAGAAGTAAACAAAACTGATGTTGATCTGGATTCAGAAGCTGTTGAAGTCTTTCCTTTTCCCACCCAGTTAATAATGCCTTTACGTCTGGTAAAGTGGAGCTCAAAGCTAAGGAAGAATTATCTCAGCATACTGACTATTCTTTTTAAAGGGCAATATGAATCCTTCATTCGGTTGAATGGGATCCTTTGGGACCTTGCTCTTAGGGCTTATGTAGTCTGCAAGGGACTCCAAGACCCCAAACCCCAAGTGACTCGCATACTCAGTCCCTGGAGTAGTTGTTACACTGTGTTTAGGATAGAAATGTGGTATTTATGGGTGATCCTACTTAGCCTTCTCAGATAACAAGACAGCAAAAGTATGAAGTTGGTCTGGTCCTAACTCTGAATGGATGAGATAAACTCCTATGTTTGTGGAAGTTTACATGACTTCATTTTTGCTCGGGAAGGAGGAATGGTGTGTTGTTTCCTGAGGCCATTTCCTTAGTGTCTCATTAGATAACAGGGGATTCTCTGGGTTTATTGTTTCCTTTGGTGATTATTTAATATGCGTCTCTTGTTCACACACTCAATGCTCATCTTCAGGATCCTAAATGGTCACTTCCTTTAGCTAAAGTGTCACATGATGACCAGACAGAAAGACAGTAGGAGTTGCTAAGGCATTCCTAGTACAAGGACACCAAGAGTGGATAAATATATGGAAAGGCTTCAGTCTGTTCCAACGCTTACTTAGTTTTGAAGAACAGGGGTGGAAAAGCTTTTAGGGAAGACAATAGTTGTGCTAGTAATGTTACTAAAAAAGCCAAATAATTAATCTGTTGGTTTTATATCAGCAAACATGATTCACATAGCATGACATGAGGCTATTTATAGAGAGATGGCACCTTCCACATTTCAATTCCACAGAGGATTCTTTAGCGGATTAAGGGGAAGTTGCTCAACATGAACAGAGGTGATCCGTTTCCTGTTTTGTAACTACTTTGATTCTCACAGTCACCTAATAGTTGAGTTATTTTTCAAAAACCATCTGTGCTCCAAGCCATAGCCTTTGAGACTGCAAACTGAGCCAGAAATGGGAACAGGTTGAAGGGGAATAACTTGCCACAGTAAGGGATTTCCTCCCTGAGACACACAACTCCAGGGATCAGACTTTCTAGGAGAGTTTTGCTGAAGCAGTGAGTGTAAACTAGCTATGGAATGGGAAAGGCCTTGGTGGTGGTTCTGATTTCAGGGCAGACACAAGGAGAATCTCTCAGTCTCTTTTCTTAGCTCACTAGGTTCTCGAGCCTCATAAACACACCACAAATCTCAGAATACTCACACTATAAAAATTCTGCTTTCAAAAGCACAGTAACACAAAATGAATGCAAGGGAACTGGCCAGGAAGCAGGACATCACAGGGCCGTAGAGCACACCTGTGCTTCGAGTGAGCCGTCTCTCCATCACAACTGTGCTGGTGTACTCTGGGATTGCACAGCAGAACCTTGATTTGAAGAGATGAGAAACAAGGACTACAGACAGCATGTGGCTTATCTGTGATATTACACAACTGAAGGATGACAAAATTGGGACTGGAAGTAGATTCACCCCACCCCTTGGCTTGCTCTATTTGCAGTATGACATAGAAAAAAAGGAGCAGGGGAGGTGGGTGTCTGCTGTCAACTGATGGAAATAGTTGTGTATTTTTCAATTGTTAGAGATTGGTAGTACTGGCGGGTTTATCCATCTTATGTTACAATTAGAAAGCTTAATGTAGAAGGGGTTACTCTTACTAAATCTCTGAAACTATCATAAACCTATTGCCAGCTTGCATCTCGGAAGTAGAAGTGATAGTGAAATCCTGTAACTAGCCCAGGTCCTGTTACCATCTTAGTCACTGTGTGGGTTGCACTGTTTTTTGAAAATGAAATGTTGGAGACCCTAAACTCACATGCTGCCTGAAGCTATTGAACCATGAAAAAGCCTTTAGAACATTTCTGCTCTCTTACTTACTAATAGAGAAGTGTGATGGTCATTATCTGAGGCATTCCTTTTGTGGGATGAGCCAAACTTGCTGCCGTGCTTACTTAAATGGAGGGAGGATTCCATTTACCGCACTCTGGCATTTAGTCCACCCGTATACATGCGTTATTATGCCCAACCTTCGTTTTGTTGTCAGTCTCAAATATTTCACCTGTGACTCCATAGCCACTGAGAGTAGTCCCCCCACTGGGAAGAGAAGGGTACTGGGAGAATTGCTGACAGGGATTTGCTGTCAGAGTGGACAAGGTGTCCGGGAGTCGTCTAGGGTCAGCCTCATTTGGCAGATGGCAGACTCTCTGTAGTGTTCAGAGGAACTAGAGAGGCCTAAAATCTGTGTGATTTAAGTCAAATCTGTGCATTTTGCTGTTGCTAATTCGTCTTTGTGTAATTTAGTCCCTTCCCTTAAGCTATTAAACAAAACCACCAATGAGGAAAATTCCCTCATCTAAGGTACATGGAAAGGTTTCCCTAATTAAAGCGCCCTGCCTTCTCCACCGTCTCCCTTTTTAAAAATGATGTAGTGTGATTCCATCTATAATAAAATAAATCAAAGAAGCGATTGTAATTTTACCAAGTTTTGTTGATTCTCTTTCTCATTTTTTTCTGAGCCTTTGTTTCTCCCATAAAATTATAGCTGTTTATAATATTTCAGTGTTCTTCCAGCTCCCTTTGGCAGATGTTTAAAATAGTATGTAACAGCATACTCATTCAACATGTTACTATCAAACTTGCCAAAATGCCTAAAAATATCCTTTCATGTGAAGGAAGAAAGCGTCACACACACAAAAAAAATCGTCTTTAAGAAGAAATATGTACCCAAAGGTGGAAGAATGCTTATTTTGGGGTCTACAGAAGGGAAAGTATATGTTTACAAATTGAAGAACTTCTGGTCTGACATTTGAGGTTTTACATTTATAGCAAATACCTTTAGTGCATTCTTTCTTTCACATGACTTATGTCTGAAATACAAAATCAGTTTAATCAGATGATATTTAACTTGATGTTTGTTTAAAAAAAAAAAAACATATCACTACCCAGTCACAAACTACAGTGAGACAAATTTTTGGTTTAGCAAACATCTTACAGTTTAAAGTGATGTTTGGTGCTTTTCTAAATCCCACTTCTCTATGGCCCAGAAATCTCACCAGCAATTGATACCCCAAGTGTAAGGACATTGTAAAAGAGTAGCTTCTGTGATCTCTTGATTTCTTTCATCCCACAGAGATCTCATCAAGCCCTAACACAGGATTAAGCCTTTAAAGTTTTAATGAAGTTGATATTCTCAAACAGAATTAGGAAAAACAATTTGCAGGAAATGAAGCAGTCTCTGTAGTTGAGAAAGCACTAGGAATATTTTTAGATCTTTAGAAACAAGGGTTTTGTCTCATAAATCTGGAGTTTAAGAAATACTCTTAGGCTTGATAGCACAGTGCTATATTGTTCTATTCCTGGTGATCGTGTCTTTGTTGCATTTATATTTCTGTGCCATGTGAATCATAATCGATTGCTCTTCCCTTTTCTTCCAAGGCTTCATATTAAGGGGTTACTTTTGCTATTGGTTTGTCCCTTTGGGATTATTACAGACTTTACCCCCACCCCCCACCCCAGCACAGTCTTCTTAGAATGGAGACTATTCTTACTTTTGTCTTTAGCTAATGGCTTACCCCAAGATCTATGGAACTTTTTTTTTTTCCAAAAGAAATACCATGTCCACAGGGCTCAGCTTCCAAAGCCATCTCCCAAGAGCCTGTGAGAAGCCGGGCCTTTGCGGTCAAATGCCTTTAAAATAACCAGATATAATACATTTTTGTTCCGTTTTGTTGAGACAGGGTCTTACTATGTAGTTCTGGCTATCCTCAAATTCACATACATCTTCCTGCCTCTGCCTTCCTAGTGCTGGAATTAAAGTCATGTGCCATGGTGCCTAACACTATAGTAAACACTCTAATAGTAACTTGCATGACTTTGAGATAGCGTTATTCTAATCTTTTTAGCACTCCACTGAGCGATTCCTCCATTGTAGAAAACAGAACACTCCATTGAATGTCCTAGAGAGACGGGTTCTAGCTACTGTCGTCAGAAAATGACTAAGTCATCAGTCGGCCGGATTGCTTTTTATCTGCTACCCCACTGGGTTACGAGGCTCCGTTTCAAAATAACTTAATTGTTTCAAAGTTGGACAAATTACTGTGGGGAGAACCTCAGTAAGAGATCAAGGAGAGTAGAGTGTGATTGTGTGTCTTCTTTGCTCCGTGCCCCGTGTGTGATCTAAAGTCCCCAAGGAAGATGGGTGAAGTGGAAAAGCTAATGGGGATCTTCTGGGCTGAGGAGGCATCCCAAGGCTGTCTTGCTGTAGGGCAGGCTCCTGGCTGGGATTCCCTTTGCATGTCAGGAGCCTCGGGAGACATCAACTCATGCCCTTGGGGGCAACAGAGGATCCTCGGGGAGACTCAGGGCCCAGTGGGCAGACCTTCTTGAGTGTAAACATAAACACTTGCTTCAAAAGTTTGTCAGATGTTTTCCACAGTCATGTGGTATAGTTAATGCAGATTTCAGCAGAGACCTGCAGGATTATTTACTTAGCCTTACTTCTCAATTGTCATTGAGGTTACCATTTAACAGACAGCACAACCATTAAACAACATGATTTGTGGAGTGAAACCTCAATATGAATTCTGGACAAGTTATTCTTAAGACCCTTAAGTACGCTTGCTTATTAATCCCCTTGAGTCTCATTTTTACCAACTGTAAAATGGAGACATTCTCTCTAGTATTTAGTCATGTCATACCTGCTTCCAGGAGTTCTAAAAGACGAGACAAATAGAAAGGGGCAGAAGACTGAGAACATTCAAGGCAGAGCAGAGCAACTGCCTTAGTTCCTTGGGAGAACTGAAGAGGATGAGAGCAGTGAGATTCCATGAGATGAGCTAGTCTGCAAGACCCTGGCTCTACAGGGCCCTGCAAACCCAGCAAAGACTGTGATTTGCACTTTAGTGGGGCACTCTGGTCTTGGAGAAGAGAATGGACACAAGAGATCTTGAATGGAAGTCATTGAGTAGGAAGGCCGTGAGGACTTGAGCCTAGGCCAGCAGTTATCAGAAAGTGCTAATAGAGGATTTCTGGGGGTGTCTTGAAAAACTTCCCTGTCCACAAAGGCAAATATTTGCACACACACACACACCCGGCTGCATGTTTTGATTGTGTCCTGAATGTTTTCATGGTTTTCTCAAGGGACGACTTGATAAGTATTCAATCATATGATGCTCTACTGCTACAACCATGTGTTGCAGTAAGGCCAGCATATCTTGATATGCTTTCAACTGCAATATTATACACCAAGAAACTGAGCTCAACAGAGGTTTGAGAATTAAGCTACCTCTGTTAGTGTGATTTCCAATGTGCTTACAAGTTACACTTTTCACTAACAATTTAAAATATATAGTTACATAAGTGAGTTTGACCTAACCTCATTTGTCTATATATGGTCAAACAACATTAAAAAAGGTGCTCTTTGTGATGGATACTTATTTGTCTGCTACTTGTGATTAATCAGTGGATTTATATGTATTTATATGTCCCCTAGACTCCTAACTTCTGGCCATAGGTACATTAATGCCTCTTAGTTGAAGTTCAAGTATGTATAGTTCTTTGGTTTCTTGAAAGTATTTATTTATTTATTTTAAATGGATGTGGGTGGCCTGAGTGTGTGTGTGTGTGTGTGTGTGTGTGTGTGTGTGTGTGTGTGTGTGTGTGAAGTGTACCACATGTGTGCTAGAGCCCATGGAGGTCAGGAGAGGACTTAAATCCTTTGGAACTGGAATATGTGGGTGATTGTAAGCCACCATGTGGGTGCTTGGGACTGAGCTCTGGCCTTTCATAAGAGTAGAACCTGCTCTCTTATCCACTGAGCCTTCTCTCCAGCCTGCTCAGGGAAGAATGAGTTCCCACTTCCCACATTGTAAGACCCTGCAAGTCAGTGCCTCCAACTTTGTAATACTAGTTAGAGTCTTGGTTTGGATTTAGATTTGTTTTTCATAATCTGGAGTTAATTCTGCTCTGGAAGTGCTGGAAATCAACCTTGGTTTTCTTCTTTGAAAGCAAGAAGCAAAGCTAAAGATCTGTTTGCCTGGAAAGGCATTAACTCTAGTTCTTTTCTCCACAGGAGAAAAATCACTCGTGACTGGAACTGTAAACCATGAGTCTTTTTCTTGCTTAATAGGAAGGACAGAAGCTATTTTGCTAGGGCACTGTTTTGTACCCACCTTGTATTAATTACCTGTGATTTCCTAGCAGAGATAACTTTGTCTAAAATATCAGTCTTTATTTGTTCTGATTTCAACTGGGGCCCATTCTGTCTCATTGAGGGTTTGGAATGAAATTAAGTGCTATAGTGTCTGCTGTGTTTTATAAGCTAAGGTCAAATGAGATTGAAATGAAGCACAGAAAAGATTCACTAGAGAAATCCTAGGATCTCATATAAGTTGTTATAAAGAGGGAAAAAATAGATGAAAATAGCCAGAAAAAGTTTTTACTTTTAATGTGTTTGTCACTTAAGTATTGCATTTTAATTCAGGGAATCCAGATGGTGAACCAGATAATCTTACAGTGGCCTCATATCAGAATCTATTTACCAAATAGATGATCGAGAAATAAAATTTAAGTACTCAAACTCAGGTCCCTGTACAAATTGCCTGGTGAGAACAAAAGTTGATTCTATTTGAGAGAAAATATCCCTAGCTGTTCCACATGCATAGTATCCATTCAGTGATGTTATATTCTTAAAAAGAACACAAAAAGTCACCCTAGGGAGCTGGGAGAAAGTTTTTCTATGCCCAAATAACAATGAAAACTGTTAAGAGGTAAAGAGAGCCTCTACTTCTAAGGAAATTCAAGTCTCCTATGGACAGAAATAGAACTGTTGTCATGTTTTGTTGTTCAAGAGGACTGAGCTGGGTCGTTGCCATCAAAGTGCAGTGGTGAAGAAGCAGAAAATGGCATGAGTGTGATCATTCCGAATCCTCAAATTCTAGGTAAGGGAACTGTGTTGATAGCCCCGTTGTCATAGGGCGTTTCTCGGAGAGGTTCTTCTACTCTAGACTACTTCAGAGTAGAAGGATTTTCAATTGTTCACCTCCTGGCCTCCCCTGTCCTTTCTTGGAAGGTCCTGGGCCATTATATTTTGTAGCATTTGCTCAGATAAGGAGTTGTCAGGCATGCGTATCCACATCTGCCTCCACATCCTACAGCTTGCAGCTGGCTTCTCTTGATATACCCATGGGCTGATGGGTATATCCTTGAGGTCTGGAGATCAGCAAATGCTCCATTATTGGATTCCATGCAGGTATCTGAAATTCTGATAGAAAAGTCTTTTTTGGAAATGGCAGTTTAGTTAGAACATTTGCCCGAGGCTATGATGCATCCATCATATTCTTGAGGATGCCTAAGACTTGGGGTGTCTACTTAGCCAGGTATAGGATTTAAAGAATTTTGTGCCTTTAAATTGTAAAACACTGGAAATTATTGCAGTGAACACAGTCATCTTATTAGAGAGGCATGAGTAAATTAGCAAACACAAAAGAGAAATGGTGAAGAAAGAATTTAAACTCACCCAAATTCTATCCCTCCTTGCAATACCACAAATATCTCTGGCACCATTGCTTAGTGCTGGTAATGAAATATATGTACTTGTTAGAGAGAACTGTTCTTGAAGAGTGATAATCAGGTTACTAGCAAGACACTTGCTGAGTTTCCTTGTGCCATGTATTTGGGAATAGTAATATAGAACTAACCAGAAAGTCTTTTTAACAAGGAAATATATGATTAAGATTCATTAACTCTTGCTGGATGTGAATTCCTGTATGCTGTCTACTTTCATTGTGTTCTTTTAGAAAGCTTCTTCTTGAATACTTATAGTTTTAAAAATAATTCTTTAATAGAATCTGTCCTTTAAAAATACATGCCTAGCTGATCATACAGCTTTATCGATGTGCATTATCAAGTCGTTCTCCATCTTTGCCATGAACCTCTTTAGCCAACAGAATCTGTTTCAGTCCTTCAGTTTATAGCTGTTTGTTACCTCTGGGGGTGGGTGGGGTGGGGTACAGTTAACCTCTGTATCCATCTTTGATTTATCCAGACACCTTTCTCTTGCTTTTATCCACCCTGCTGTAGCACTGCCATTATTCTGAGCTCAGCTTAACTCCCATCTCTCTGCCACATCTTCTGAGTTCCTCCCAGGTGGAATGACTCACTTCCTGCCAAGGCTTTGTACCTGTCTCATTTGGAGATCATTCTGCCTTATGTTGTAATTATTGGCTAAGTAATAGCCTCTGCCTCTGGAGTGGGGGTTCCTGGATGGTCAGAATTCTATCAAATCAAACTTTCTTAGAGGGTGGTCAGAAATACCTTTTCCAAACAAAAGTAACTCTATCAATGACTCATCTGCTCATAGAATCCGTACTAGTTAAATTTTAAGGATTTTTTTCATAAACAGGAAAATTATGGGAAAGAAAGAAAATAACCATTTTAGCCTAATATTAATTTTTCTCCATTTAATATTAAAATAGCAAAATATCATTGATGTAGCTAATAAATAATGCTTGGAGCCCCATGTCTACCCTTTTGTTTCAACTTAACCCCTGTGACTACTAATCTTATTTATACTTCACAAGTTTCTGTAATACACTTCCTTTTTATCAAGAGTAACTACTTCAGGAGAAGGCAGTGTTTATGGGGTTACAGAAGGAACATCTTTACACTGTTTATGTGTTTGACCCAGGAACTGAGGGACTACTAATGGAGTTTAGAAAAAGGCCCATCTTAATTTTGTCTGTCTTTGGGTTCTTAATGTTGGGTTAATGAAGAATAGCCTTTGTTATTGATTTCAAATTTAGTCATGTCTGGTCCTTACATTTACATTTGAGACTAGTAAGTCATTTTGGTGTTAAATACTCCTGAGGAAAAACATTCACTCTGTTCTCACTTCACTGGGTGAAACTGTAAGTGGTGGGGGAATAAAAAATTGATTAGTTCCAATTAAATAGCTGTCTGTCAATGCCTCATTCCCTCATTGGCTTTCTTCCTAACTGGTCTGTTCTCTTGAAAGCTGTTACTATACCACAATCTTCTGTATTTATTTCATTGCCTGTGAAGATGTGAATGAAAGATTTCAGTTCTGTTTTAAGTCACAGCAGTGAGAATGAGCCCTGTTGACCTCGTCCTTTGCCTTCCGTAGTTCTGTATTTTGGGTTAGAATGAAGGGGATTGTGAGATTCAGCTTTATCATCCTTGATGTATATTTCCGCTGTTAATGCCTTTTTGTTGTTGTTGTTTTTTTGTTTTGTTTTGTTTTGGTTTGGTTTGGTTTTTTGAGACAGGGTTCCTCTCTATAATCCTGGCTGTCCTGGAACTCACTTTGTAGACCAGGCTGGCCTCAAACTCAGAAATCCACCTGTCTCTGCCTCCCAAGTGCTGGGATTAAAGGTGTGTGCCACCACCACCTGGCTTGTTAATGCCTTTTTAGTTTACTTTTCTGTTGGTGTGATAAAATTCTGACCCAAACCAATTTTAGCAGGGGAAGGTTTACTTCAGTTAACATTCTGTAGCTCATCACCAATGGAAGCTACTGCAGGAACCTGGAGGTAGGAACTGAAGCAGAAACTAGGAAGGAATTCATGCTTGCTCACTGGTCCCTAGTTTCTGCTCAGTTAGCTTTATTATAAAGCTCAGTACCCACTGCATAGGGATGGTACCACTCACAGTGGGGCCTTCCTATAGCAATTAACAATCAGAAAAATGCCTCAAATATATCACCACAGAATAACGTGATCAAGGGAATCCCCCATTTGAAACTCTACGAGATAACTCTGAGCTGTGTCTAGCTGAAGCTAATTCTCTAGCTGAGAATTCTCATAGATTCTAAGATATCTTTATATTAGCTCTAAGAAAATATTTTTACAATAGATTTGACATAAAGTTTTGTGGGAGGTTCTATGCATATTAAGTGGAATACCAAAATTTAGCAAATATATTGTTTGCTTACCTATATTTTTTTCTTAGCCACATTAATATAATTTATCATGTAGTGGGTACATTTTGAAAATTTTCTTTTGTGATTCACACACTCAGTGCTCACCTTGAGGATACTAAATGGACAGATAGACTTGCTTGGATCTCAAAGCTGGAATGTTAAGAAAGGAAGCAGTTTTTGATTTTCTGGTAAATACATTAATTTACTTACTAGTGGAAGTTCAATGAGATGTTAAGAGTAAAGCAGACATGACTGGAACCACGAATACAATGAAGTAAAAGAATTTCTGAATAATGTTACATTTCTTTAAAAAATGCTTATTTATTTTTTGTGTGTCTGTTGCGGGGAGCTCAGGTACCCAGTGTACCGAGGTCAGTCACAACTCTTATGAGTCAGGCATTTTTGCCTTCCATCATGGGGTTTCTGGAGATTGGCTCAGGTAATGAAGCATGGTGTTAAGTACCCTGCACGCTGAACTACTCTCACCCATTCAAGGAATGTTGTATTTAAGGCAAATTTAAATTAGACATTGGAAATATGGCAAGGTACAAGATCCCATACAGAATGGAAGGGTAGTGGAGATAAAACTCATTCCTTAATTATCAAGGCTCAAGATTTCTCAGGCCTCTGAATCTCCTCTTAGGCACATTTCTCACCACAGGCTAAGGGAAGAAAGATCATTTAATTACTCTATATCAAGCCTGGCATCCTCTGAGTTTCATCACACTGTCTAGTTTTTTAGACAGTTGGCAAAAAATTAATTGTGCCTTTCTATGTGAGGATTTGGAAATGAAGGTTTTAATTAAAATAAGGCTTGCAGTGATATTTAGTTTCTGAGTTCACTACCCTCTTCCGGCTGTTCCTGGAAGCATTGCTGGTTACTGGTCTTTGAACTTTTTCTTCCCTTCTTCTGAGACACTGACCATGATGCTACATTTCCAAAACACAAGTTTAGCCTACTTTCTGAACTTGAAGTCTAGCATAAATCTACTTTAACCGTTCCTTGAGAAGGGCTCTTCTTGTTTTGGAAGGGACTTTCATGATATTATGTGATAGAGCCTGCTTCATTGTATGAATCAAATATAAGGAATATTTAGGAAAATAACTTACATGACTCTCATGTAAATACTAGAGTGAATGGAAGACTTGGTTTGTGTCATTGGGTGGTTGATTGGGTGACTGTCTAATGAGATCATGGAACTCATCAATGGACCATGGCTATTATTTTAGTTTGTAATAAAACACAACCCATAGCATATTACTTGACAAGTAGATGTCATGGAAAATGTATTTGATGAATAAATAATCTTGAAAAGGACACAGAACTAATAAAACTAGACAAGTCCTAGTAGCCCCGGAGAAGATACTCAACAGTGCTCTGCAGCGTCTTCAACCCTGCTTTGAGAAATTTGAGTTAAACTTTTTTCATCAAGTCTTTCCCACACATAGATGCAATTCAAAGCAAGTCTGTTTGCCATTAATGTGACTATAATCTTAGGGATATGGCTGACTTTAAAGGATTTCTGAGTACCTCCAAATTTGCACCTCTGTGATTCAAATTTGTACCTTGTTTCACTTACTTAAACTCTCAGTTACTTGACAAATATCTACTGTTTCTAATCTACCAGGTACTGAAGAATTAATCAATGGAGAAACATGAGTTTTGTGTGTGTGTGTGTGTGTGTGTGTGTGTGTGTGTGTGTCTATGTGTGTGTATGTATGTGTGTGTATTATTTCTTAAGGAAACTGTGAGTTATAACACCACCGATATCATCTGTGACACAACATTCTATTTGGATAGTTAGGAGTCCGGAATCTTATTTTGGCCGAAGGGCAACTAAAGCATATGTTTGCATGTTTTCAACTCTGTTGATCCTTAACTACTACTATCGATGCAAACTGGTTTTCTTGGGGACTTCTTAAGTGTAAGGGGAAAAATAGAAAAATGTGCTGTTTGTTTTTATTTTATGTATAATAGTTCTGGCTTCAAACTCAAAAAATTCTTTAATATTTTAAAAATTAAAATGTAATTATTCCACAATTTATACCTTCTATTTCCTCCCTCCGACCCTTCCCAGGTATGTACCCTCTTCCTCTCTATCAATGTCAATGTTATTATCTCAATTTTTTAAATTATTGCACATACACACACATAAATACAAATACACCCATATATATTCATCTCAGTCTATATTACCAGTTTGTATCTTTAAGGGCTGGGAAGCAACAAGTATGAAGTCTCATGAACATGGTTGCCTAAACACAGCCTGAACAGAGACAACATGAATAGACATGCTAACATGGAAGGTGAGGGTCTCATGGGACCTCAACCCTAGACAAATAACTACAGACAACCAGGGAATGGTCATGGTGTAAGAAATAGTTTTCCTCATAGGAAAGCACCCTGCCCCCCCTCACCAATTGGTTGTCCAAAATTTAATGTGTATATAAGGCATTCAATATTGGCACCATTCCACATTACCCTCAAGAATATCCCCAGACTATTTAAGACTCACTGAAATCCAATCTGGAATTTAAAATGGTTCATGGGCAACACTGAATGTCAAGGATTTAGTATCATAAAACAACAATCATGATGTACCCCAGAACTCTCTGTCCTTATTTTGTATTTTATGGCCTTCAATCTAACTCTTATTTCCTATACTGTGGGGCTCTGTCCCTGTATAAAGGGAGTTTAAAGACAGACAGACAGACAAACACACACACACACACACACACACACACACACATACATATACACACACACAGAGAGAGAGAGAGAGAGAGAGAGAGAGAGAGAGAGAGAGAAAATAGTTGCATATTTTATTCTTCTTTTTCTAGTCTGAGAATTAGGATACCTAGCTTAAATTTGGACATAAGCTATTTGAGGTTGAAGTGTATTGAAGTTGTATTGACATTGATTAACTACCAGTACACAAAGTTCCCACCTTAACAAAATCATTATGAAGGGTACTCTTTGGCACCAAATATGGTAATCCGTGGTTGGTCCAACAACTCCAAAATATCTTCAGTTGGGATCAGCATTTAAAATTTGTATGATGCCTTCAGGAGATCACTCTATTCCTCCATACAGTAATGTTTGGTTAGCTGTCTTTGCAACTGCCGTTTATAATGTGGTTTGAGAAGAGAACTTTATAATTTCACAGTAGGGATTTTATTATTTTTTAATGTTAGCCAAACTCTTTGGATTTTCATAAGAGGTTTTTGCAGGCATTCTAAATTAGGTCTCCAGTTGGTCTAGACCTCATCTGAATTGATTCCGGCACTTTCACAGGTAGAATTCACAGCGTGGGAGCTATGTGCTTGAAGGCCTTGCCGTGTTTAGTTTTTTTTTTAAAAGAGTTCTCAGCATAGCGTTGTTCACAATTGTACTTTTCAGTCGGCAAATTAATGTAATGCAAAGATTCACATTCTGCTAATTCCCAAATGGTAGCTTTGTCTTCCTTGGGGTCCTTTAAGCCCCTATTCACAACTCAGACCTACTTCCCAAGGGAGTTAGTTCCTCAGCTTCTCTAAGATATTTTGAGAATCATTTACTAGATCTCTTGTGCCTATTTATTTAAGTTTCTTACTTCTCAGAGATTTTGAGCTCCTTGACAGTGGTCCGTGAAACCTTGGGTTGTCTTCGTGAATATTAATATTTGTTGAATATATTTCCTGATTTTATGTGTACCTTTTTTTTCTCTTTTATCTGCTATTGTTTCTCTTGACATTAGCTCACTTGTTTCTTGTCTACTTCTGATTAATGTCAATGTCTGAGCTTCTCAGACAAATTTGACTATTCCTCATATTACTTTCTACAGTTTTCCCATTAGCCACTCAGACACAGCTTGCCTCAGAAATCGTAATCTTCCTCCAGGTCCCAGTCGCCTTAGTGTTTTCAGTTATCTGTTTAAATGATTGACACTAGCAAACTTGTCGTTTTCAGTCACTAAACTCTTTTGTCTGACAAGTTGGGAATCGCGCTTTTCCAGATCCATCTGTCTTCCTTCATCACACTCATGTTTATGGGTCTTGCTCTTCAACCTCTTACTCTTTCATTCATTCACCAGGTACTAAGGACTTTCTAGAAGCTACAGTAGATGGCGAGGTGATTCAAGTACAGTTGATATACCATGGTTGACAACCTTGGATCATATTATAAACATGTTTTTAATACTTTTTGAGAATTACATACCAGAGTTCTGTGTTTACAGAATTTCTACCCAATACTTTTTCTTACTCAAATTCTTCCGTTTCCTGACTTCCTTTTAAATTCATGCCCTCCTCCTAATTGAGATTATATATGTATCTAATATATATATCATCTGTATAGCTATACCATCTATGTCTTCTAAATATCTATCTATCTATCTATCTATCTATCTATCTATCTATCTATCTATCTATCTATCTATCTACCTACCTACCTATCATCTATCTACATACCTATCTACCTATCTGTCTATAAATTCACATAAACATCCACATATCTAAACACATGCATACAACCTGCTGGGACCCCTTTGTGTTACTCCTATGTATATATGTTTAGGGAGGACCTGGGTTTGGATAACCTATAAGGGAGCTTATTTCTTGAGAAGATTGACTTTCTTTATCTTAGTAGCCTGTAGCTCTTGACTTATGTTAGATCTCCTCTATCCAGGGTGGAATGTCAATTCATGTCAGCTATCACTGTACTGGTCCCTATTAGATGACCATATCCCTAAGTTTACATATGCACATCTCTCAGTCATATATAGAAGATACTGGCTCAGAGCAGAAATCCTTGCTCTCTGACTCTTGCAGTGGTTCTGCCCACCCTTCTGTGATGTTTCCTGAGGCTTAGGTATCACGTTACACCATAGCCATCTTGTAGATGTATCAACTAGGGAGGGGCACTTCTATGGTCATTTGCTCTCTGTAGTTTGACCATTTGTGGATTTTATTTATTTATTTATTTATTTATTTATTTATTTATTTATTTATTTGAGGGATGAGAGCTAAACTTACCTGTGAATATATGGATGTGTATTTTGTAGGGTTCACAAGCCCCCAGGCAGGAATAACTGGATAGCTTTACAGTTCTAGGCATGAATTCTCTCCTATTAAGAAACCCAAAATGCTGAAACTACTAGAAGAAACCATATGCAGTACCTTACAAAACATAGGTGTAGGGAAGGGGTTCCCGAGTAGGACTCCAGTTCCTGAAGATGTCAGGTCAGTAGTTGACACATGGGACCTCATAAAACTAAAAAGCTTCTATACCACATAGGAAGCAAAGTGGGAGAATCTTTGCCAGATATAAAAAGGATACAGGATTAATACATAGAATAGACTAAGAATTTGAAAAACAAGAGTAAAAAAAAAATAAATGAAAATGGGTTGTGAATCTGAACAGAGAGTTCTCAAAGGAAAAGATTAAGATGCCTAGGAAATATCTTTAAAAGTGCTCAATAGCTTTAGCAATTAGGGAAATGCCAACTCAAACTTCTTTGAGTTTTCGTCATATCCAAGTCAGCATTGCTAAGATCAAGAATGCAGATGACAGCAAATGTTCGAGAATTTGAGGGGGAATGGAACCCTTATTCACTATTTGTGGGTCTGCAAGCTGGTGCAGCCACTATGGAAATCAATGTGGAGAATTTTCAAAATCTAAAATTCAGTGCTATCATATGACCCACTTATCTTGAATTCTCACTTGCCTTGTCATAGTTTAGGGGCTTGTTATGACTTAGAGAATTATGAAATCCCCTATTCGGTCTAGCTTCTCTCTTAATTATCTGATCATTATTTTAAATAAAAACCTATTCAATATCACATTACTCTCCTATAAATATGGTGGCAAAGAAGCCTGGCTCTTTACCATGGCTTTAGATTGCTTGAGCGTTTGTTTCACCCAATCTCTTTGCCTTTTCTCTTGTGTATTTAACCACAGCTCCTACACTGCTGGTGTGACATTTGGGCCATGCCAGAGAAGGTAAGAATTTTAATACAGCAGCAAATATGGGCGGTAGATACATGAGCAACTAAACAAGCCATAAAGAAACCCTGCGGCTGCATACCCTAGAATCCCTCCAAACTCAGAAATACATAACACATAAAAGGGCTTTTCCTCGGCTCCCCCTTTTGATATTTCCCACTGATTTTCAGTCAAAGCAGCTGCTTCCGATGTGGTCTAATTTAGGAAAATTGAACTTGGTAGATTGGAGCGCTTTTCATAAATGCGTACGGCAGAAGCTCTGAGTCAGCCTTCGACTAGTTCTGCCTTGAGATACCTGGATGATTGCGGGGCCTTTCTTCATTTAGAGTTAAGTGTCTAAATTTCAAAAGGAGAAGTTCAGAACATGATATTTAAATAAAAGAAATTCTTTTGACAGCCCAGTTACTGTCGGTGATGGGCTTAATCAGAAATAATATTATCTTACAATTTGTTCCTGGGTTGAATCTTGAGCATCATCTAGTCTAATTGTTCCTTGCAGCTGACACCTCTGGTTTAGAAACTTATTTTCTTTATTTACATTTCAAATGCTATCCCAAAAGTTCCCTATACCCCTCCCCCGCCCCTGCTCCCCTACCCACCCACTCCCACTACTTGGCCCTGGCCTTCCCCTGTGCTGGGTCATATAAAGTTTGAAAGACCAAGGGGC
>NC_034601.1:23565375-23579023 GCF_900095145.1 Mus pahari | reverse complement strand
ATAGCCTCACAAGAGGCCGCTTTATCAGGGCCCCTTCAGCAGAATCTTGCTGGCATGTGCATTAGTATCTGGGTTTGGTGGCTGATGATGGGATGGAGTTTTTATTCTTTTCTATGTGTTTTGTGTTTTTTTTTTTTAAAGAGCCCACCTTTTCCCCAAAAACATTAAAAAATTTCAATGGTTTTGTTACATTCTTCAGTTACAACATCATGTGGCAATTTGATTTAAAGTTGTTTTTATTTTACTTCTATATGCTTTTTATTCCCACCTCATATTCCAGTTGTTATTGTTTTACCATTATGTGATTCTAGCTTGTGCTTTGTCCTCTTAGACTGAGGTCTCTGGGGCATGATTCACATCTGGTTTCCAACTGTAACATGGTTCCACATCTGGTATATCTGGTATACTGTTGTATGTCTTTAAATAATGAATTTAAAAAGTATAAGACTGGAGAGATGGCTCAGTGTTTAAGGGCACTCCCTGCTCTTCCAGAGGACTTAGGTTCAAATCCCAGCACCCGCATGGCAGCTAATATCTGTCTGCAATCCAAGATCTGACACACTCACATAGACCTACATGTAGGCAAAACACCAAATATTAAAATAAAGATGAATGCATTTTTTAAAAAGATCAAAAAAACATATACAAAAGAACAATGCTTCACTTTAATATATACCAGTGTCTGTACTCCCCACAGCTATTAACAAAGATGCACTGTAAATTCCAGTGCCTCCATACAGTGATTTGTTTATGATAGTTGCTATCTCAGTATGTTGATTTGGAGTGTTTTGCCTTTGTTTGTTTCCATGAACATGAATTTACATATGCACAATTACATAAAATAACAAAAGCTATAATCATACTTTGAAGAATTACATTCAATTTATTACTTTACTTATTATTAATAATTATTCCAATCATTGAAAAATTAAAATTAGACATAAAATCTATTTTTGAAAAAATTATCGACTATTACCTAGGGAAACCCGGCATTCTTAATTAGTATATTAATAACTCATGTTACCCTCTTTTAACACAAAAGAATATATCTTTGGATGCTCAGTCTTCTAGCCAGATGGTTACACATACTATTGGTTTATACCTTCAAATTCTAAGCTTCTGTATAGTCTGAATGATCTTATGTTTGTCACATCGATTCTCTGAAGTCGCTCCAGGGCTAACTAGGAAACACCATTCCAGCTCTTTCTTCAAGAATCATTATAAAATGTTCACCAGATTCTTCACTATGATCCCACTGGCAGGCATGCCAGGGCATGCCAGGATTCACCGATAATAATGAGATCTGATTAGGATTTGTCCTAGGATTTGCAGTGCAGCAGTAAGCACACAGGGACAGGAACATCATGAACATTTATTTCCTTGTACTCTTCCATGATTGCAATGCAGATGCTGCCACAGTTGTCCCGTCTCATATTCACACTGTTTTTGATGAGGTCACTTACAGTGGTATCTGTCTTCAGTCTAAGGAAGCACAGATTGCAAAGCACTGTGTAAAAGGCAGAGCCATCAACACTCTCTTTATTCTCAATATTTTGGCCTGTAATGAGGCTTTTCATTAACTGTGCCCAGTGCAGAAAAGAGACCTCTCACACAAGCTGGGAGTAACACAAATCTGTGGGTATAAACATAAATATTTGGAAGACAGTTTGATAACACACCTTTTAACACAATCATGGTAGTAGGTTCACACCGAGGTCTTGTGCCCTTCCCTGCTATGGAATTTTGACCAGATTCATAGTACCAAATGAAATGCCAGGTGACTCATACTACTTGTGGAATGGGCCTCAAAAGAAATTGGCTAGTGATTGGTTACCCGCTTAGCATTAACACCACTATTGTACCAATAGGCATATCTTGCCTGGTAGGTCAGTATGGGACCATACAGGATCTACTCCTGGACAGGACTATTACTTTATCCACAGTGCTTGGATAGTACCATCTTGTGTTATTGAAGCTAGCAATCAGGAAGGGAACTTACAGTCTAATTCCAACATCACTTTCTCATTTCTTTCAAGCTTCATTTCTTGCAACCTGAGTGCGTGTGTATACGTGTCCCATCTTCATCGGCTGTCATCCCTGTACAGTTCTGATGGCAACCGTTAGCAGTGACAATAGCCTGTATTGTTTTGTGGTTCTCTGATTCCTCCCTGACCAACAACTCATAAGGAAGTATCCCACACCCGGCACAAGGATTTTATTTAACAACCTACAGCTTTAAGGAACAGCATTATTTGAGTATGGTACTTCATATTCTTTAATTATATATTTTTATTAGGCCCTGACAGAGATTTTTCATAACTGTGGCTTTGGTAAACCTTTGCCTTCCTTTTTCTTTTCTCCCGTCCCTTTGTTTTCATTCCTGCTCACACCTTTCTAACTTCAAAATTCTCCAGTTTATTTTCATATCATGTTTATTCTACAATCCTCCTGTGATGGAGGAGCATCTTGAGAGGCCGTCCCTGTCCGAGGAGCTTTTGTTAGTTTACAGTGGCTGGGGAAAGGAGGAGTCATTTCTTCTAGTAGTCACTGATTTGCTGCACATACTCTGGTAAATAACACTGCCTATGCTCATTCAAGTCACTTCCTTCGAAGTCAGTACATTTCTCCCCACAAGAGATGATCATAGGAGGATGCTTTTTGGGAAGAAAAAAAAAGAGAGCATTTGTGGGAATGGGAGTGGGATAGAAGAGGGTAAGGGGGATGGATACTATAAAAATTCACATGTATAAAGTTATGAAAGAATCAGTAAAAATAGTAATTAAAAATGGACTCTGAGGAGTCCAAGTAATCAATAAGGATTAGGAAATCAGAATTTCCAAGTGGCAAGAGCAAACTTTTAAAATATTTACTTTATTTTAAATTTCTTTCTTTCTCTCTCTCTCTCTCTCTCTCTCTCTCTCTCTCTCTCTCTCTCGTGTGTGTGTGTGTGTGTGTGTGTGTGTGTGTGTGTGTGTGTGTGTGTGTATGTGTGTGCATGTCAGTGCAGCTGCACAAGGAAAGGGCACAGGTGTCAGATGCCCTTGGAGTTAAACTTGGCAGGTGGTTGTGAGCTGCCCAACATTGATGCTGGGAACTGAACTCCTGGAATTGTGCAAGAGCAGTGCATGCTCTTCACCACTGAGCCATCTCTCCACCCCAAAGCTGAAAATTTTTAACGTAATAGTTAATTATCTTGATTTATAAACTTCAATATTAAAATGCTATATAGGCCTTCATTTTCTGTTGATTCTACAAATATTAGGGATAGGCTTGTATAATAACCAACTTAAAAATACATTTTATGGAACAGCGAGGGAGAAAGAGAGAGAAAGAAAAAGAAAGAAGTATTTAATTTATAAAAACTATACATAAATATATGATAAATTATTATTATTATGTCATAGTATAAACATACACCCTAACAGGAGGAGCTCAATGGTTATGAGATAGTTGATATTTCGCACGCACCTCAGTATATCATGCCTAGGACATTGGAATTGCTGGTTGTCACAGTCACACTGCAGTACTGCATGTCATTTTCCTTAAACTTGCTTGTGTATTGATGTGTCTGACTGTCTGTCTATCTATCTATCTATCTATCTATCTATCTATCTATCTATCTATCTATCTATCTATCTATCATCTATCATTATCTATCTACCAATCTATAGGGTTAAGGGGTTCTGCATCTGCTCTGCCGCAGGGCATGGTTGCTGGGGAGGCAGGACATGGGAAGTCTTACCCCACACTGTCAGTGGGCAGGTGTTGGGCTGTAGGGAAGCCCCAGGACACCACTCAGGGGCTAAGGAAGCAGAGTCTGAGGCACAGGACAGTCAGAGCTGGCTCAGGGGTCCTGGGGCCTGTGACAAGTCTGGGGCTGTGTGGTTTTTATGCTCTTGGACCTAGGCACCACTGTAGCCAAAGAAGAGTTGAGAGCAGAGTTGGGGCTTGCAGGCTGGATTGGGACTGGGACTGGGGATGGGGAAGGGGAGGGCTTTGGCTGGTCCCATGGGGGTAGGGGGTGGGGAGTCCTTGACTTGACAGGTGGCAGTCTTGATCTTGGGCTTGGTGGCAGCTGAGAGTGCAGAGAGGCCTTCTATAGGAGATTATATGGCGACTCTATAGGCAAAGGCCTTCTCCATGGCTCCCCATGGCAGATCCAATGAATAGCGGCAGTCCGTGGTTTTAAGGCATTCCTTGTCAAGGAGGAAAGTGAATGAGTAAAACCATACATCATTTCTCAGAGTGAGCTTGAGGTTAAATACCTTTGGCAGGAAGGAGTGTCTGGGAAGGAAAGATTATTGGCTGAGTCTCCAGGCATCATTAAAATGGAGATCTGTCTTGAGCCTACATGACCACAGGTCATGTCCTTTACCTGTGGAGGGGTTTGGGGCATTATCCTTATGTGAGTGAAGGTCACAAAGTCTATGGGTTCCTGTGGCTAGTGACAGGGGCCTGGTGCCTGGGAACCAGGCAAAGCACATACCGTCCCTTCAGGATCACTAGGGTTTGAAGCCTTATCTCAACTTGGAGCAAGGCTACCTTTCATGGTCCTACATCTATCTATCTATCTATCTATCTATCTATCTATCTATCTATCTATCTATCTATCACTCCACCTATGAATAATTTATCTGTAGCTTCTTCATACAGATTAGAACATTATAACACAGAGAAGGCAAGTAAATCAGCCAAAAGGCTAGTGACAGAGTTAGGAATTGAGGCAAGAATGGATGACACTTAAGACAGACAGACTCTTTCACCCTTTCTATCTTCCTGTGGGAGCACTGGGTAACTAATCAAAAAGGATATTGACTAACCATGCTCTGCCCAGTTCAAGGGTGTGTCTGGGGTGTCATCACACACAGGATCTTCTGCAAATGGAACCTCAGAAGCTCAGCAGAGGGAAACCCATGGTGTCTCAGTAAAGCAAACATTCTCAGAAGATACGCAGTGTAGTCTGAGAGATTTTTTTTCTCCTTAAGAATCCTCACATATGTACTGGAACTCTGGGTGAGAATTATTTGCTATAAAGAGGAGCCACCACATTTGGAAGCTCCTCGACACTTCTGCAACTGAATAAGCAAATTGACATCTGTTCTAGCATTCTTTCCTTCTGTCTCAATGAAGTTGTTTTCTTCTAGCAGAAACTACTCTCCTCCATTCTGTTTCCTTTACTCCCACCTCCACAGGGAAGGTGTATTACCTGAACCCCTTTCCCTTGGGTTTCATGTTCCATGTTTATCTTTAAAACACCAAGCAGCCTATTCATAATCCTTTATCTTTGTTCATTTTGTTTAGGGAGAGAGAACAAAGGAGACAGATAGAGAAAGAGAGGGAAAAAGAGAGAGAGAAAGGGAGGGAAGGATGGAGGGGGAGAGGGAGGGAGAGAGAAAGAGAAGGAAGGAAGAAGAAAGGGAGAGAGGGAGAGTGAGGGAGGGAAGGATGGAGGGGGAGAGGGAGGGAGAGAGAAAGAGAAGGAAGGAAGAAGAAAGGGAGAGAGGGAGAGTGAGGGAGGGAAGGATGGAGGGGGAAAGGGAGAGAGGAAGGGAGGAAAAAATGAGGGAATCTTTCCATCTTCTGGTTTATATTCAACCTTTTAAACACCTTATCTATAGTTACTGTAATTTTTCTTTATCCCCCATTCTTTTATTCCCCCCTTTCGGACTATGGCATCTACACTCAGCACTAAAAAACTGTTCTTGCCACTGCTGTTAGTGACTTCCAATGTTTTAAGCCTAATGGAACTTTAACAATGCACCTTCCCATGACCCCTTGGTGGCACTTGCCACTACTGGTTAGTCCCTTCCTTTGAAAATATTCTTTACTCCTGTTTGATTGCCCCTTGTTGTCCTTGGTCAGTGTACTCTGTCTTCTTCCAAATCTGTGAATTTCCAAGGCTCTGCTCTGGGCACTTAGCATCTAGTTTATATTCCCTGTATACCAAGCAGGGCCGCACCCATGTTCTCACTCAAAGCCTCTCTCTCATCTGTGTATTTATTTTTCCTCTTCCTCTTTCTACCTGGAAATCAACAAAGCTGGACATGTAGATTTGCTAAAATGTGTTTCTCTCCTACTTTGAGAGAGGATAATCTTTGAGAAGAACTTTTCAGCATTCCATTCCAACCTTGGTTGCTTGAATTGGTAAGACCAGAGTCCTGCTTTGGAGGAGAAGGGGGTCACTGCCAAGAATAACCACACAGACTTGCTTTAAGACTGTCTTTTACTACTGTGGTTTATTAGGATGCTGGCTTAGGAACTGTGGGAAGGGAACACTTAAGAGCAGCTGCACAAGTGAGCATGTAAGCTCCTCAATTGAGTTGTTGCAGATCCCTAACATTTCAGACACATGCCATACTGTCAGGTTCCCTGGTCAGTACACCTCAACTGAGGGGCCTCTTGTTTGACTCAGTGAAGTGTAAATTGTTCATTTCTTTCCTACTTTATGTGGAGGCTATATGCTATTTGAAGTGAAATAGAGCAAATAGGGACCTACCCTCTGAAGGAACCATGGCTTTGCTATGATTATGCATCCCCACTTCCTATTTTCACTCTTTTCCCACACATTTTTCTCTCTGCCCACATGAAGTTATTAAGTGAAGACAATGCTACACACTACACTAATGTCCCTCTCCATGTCTTTGCCCCGTCACTGTCTTCTCTCCATTGGTTTACCTGTGTTAAGGTTGCCCTTTTCTTTTTTTTTTTTTAATTTATTTATTATTATTTTCTTTATTTACATTTCAAATGCTATCCCAAAATTTCCCTATACCCCACCCCCGCCCCTGCTCCCCTACCCACCCACTCCCACTTCTTGGCCTTGGCCTTCCCCTGTGCTGGGTCATATAAAGTTTGAAAGACCAAGGGGCCTCTCTTCCCAATGATGGCCGATTAGGCCATCTTCTGCTACATATGCAGCTAGAGACTCAATCTCTGGGAGTACTGGTTAGTTCATATTGTTGTTGCACCTACAGGGTTGCAGCCCCCTTCAGCTCCTTGGGTACTTTCTCTAGCTCCTCCATTGGGGGCTCTGTGTTCCATCCACTAGCTGACTGTGAGCATCCACTTCTGTGTTTGCCAGGCACTGGCATAGCCTCACAGAGGACAGCTATATCAGGGTCCTTTCAGCAAAATCTTGCTGACATATGCAATAGTGTCTGGGTTTGGTGGCTGATTATGGGATGGATCCCCAGGTGGAATAGTCTCTGGATGGTCCATCCTTTCATCTTAGCTCCAAACTTTGTCTCTGTAACTCCTTCCATGGGTATTATGCTCTCTATTCCAAGGAGGAATGAAGTATCCACACATTGGTCTTCCTTCTTTTTGATTTTCTTGTGTTTTGCAAATTATATCTTGGATATTCTAAGTTTCTGGGCTAAATACAGGCTAGGTATTTATGTTTTCATTCTAAAACTTTTCTGTGACATTTTATTATTTTGCAGAAAAATTAAAAAACCTGTAATATATTCTTGCTTTAGAATAATTTTAAAACCAAGTTTATTAATTATGTATGTTTTCTATCTTAACAATTACACATTTTACCATTTAAAAGAGATAATTTAAGTATACTGTATGACTATTCATAGTAATGTTATAGTAGTGCTTAGTTAATTTTCAATTGGTCTGAAACATTGCCATGTCCAAGGTAAGAATTTAATGGTGCTATGGTTTCAGAAGGTTAGAGTCCACAGTGGTGGAGCAAAGCCATGGTGGCAGAAACAGTTGAGAGCTCAACATCATGATCTACAAGGGGCAGGCAGAGAGATCTAATTTTAAAATGCTGTAAGTCTTTTGGAAGCCACAAAGCCTGCTACCAGTGACATACTTCCTCTAGTTAGGCTACATCTCCTAATCATTATCAAACATTTAACTGGAGATCAAGCATTCAAATGTATGAGTCCATGGGAGCTATTCTCATTTAAACCACCACAATTGAAGTGAGTAATTTATTTATAGTCATCCTCTTTAGGTCAATCTTTGGCCTTAGATTAGTAAGAGCAAAGGGAGGGAGGATTACCATTGTTTGCTTAAATTACCTGTTCTCTCTCTCTCTCTCTCTCTCTCTCTCTCTCTCTCTCTCTCTCTCTCTCTCTCTCTCTCTTTTTTGAGGGCTTTTAAACTTTGTTTTGTTATTGACCACAGGGATGATTGGTAAGAAAGGGAAGGCTGTTAGTTTTAGACAAATGGTAGGTGAAGTAAAAGACTGCATTGTATTATTTGGGATTTTACAGCTGTGCGTTCCAAGTATTGGCACCTACAAGGCTGGCCCAGAGGAGGCAGCCTGGGTGTAGATGAACCTCTCGACTGGGTGGCTGATGGGCTAGTGCAATAAAATCGTGTTGCTCTAGCTCCCATTTTTGTGTCTCAGGTCCTTGCTCTTCTTCTGTGCTGTGTCCCTAGAGACTCCTAGTTTGGCACTACTGCTTGTTGTTCATCATCTTGGATTACTTGTCACTCCCAGTCTCTAAACTCCAGCCACATTTTCAGTGTTTAAACTCAACCAAGCCCTTCCTGTTCTTGAACCTCTTCTCTTGTCTCTGACCTTGTGTGGAACATTATCCTCCTCCAGCTCCCACAGCTTCTCTTGTCCATCCATACTCCACTGAACTGGACCCTGCTTATTCTTCTGGACTTGTCTTCTTATATGTTCTAGTAGCTGATTTTCCCTCTTAGAGAGGAGGTACGTTCCAACATTCTTTCAGAGTCATTCTCCAATTTACAGTTAATTAATTGTAGAATTATTTAATTGCACTCTATGCTTTCCACTAGAGGGTCAATTTCAGCAGGCCACTGGCCAAGGATCTCATATTTACACTTGTATACCTTGGCAGAATATCAAGGGCAGAACTCTGGGGTGAGGAAAGGTCAGACTAGGACATGGGTTTGGTCTTGCATGCTATTTTGATATGCATTGTGAAGAAGATATGTGGTAACGGGTAACTTGTATCTTTTCAGTATTCATATTATAAGTCACTGAGATAAGTATTGCTTTTTCAAGCAGTCACTTAAGTGCTCTTTGGAAAAATACAACTGCCATAATATATAACCAACTCTGGCTGTGCCTTTCAATGTTGTAGTCATTAGCTCCATGTGGCTTTTGAGCATTGGAGAGTGGTTAATCCAAAGTGAGATAGGCTATAATTGTAATCTACATAGTAGATTTTGAGAACTGTGTGAAAAAAATGAGCACAAAGTATCTTCACTGTATATCTTGGATATGCAATATTAAAATATATTGTTGAGTGATTTCACCTCCCTAGCTTCTGTTTTCTAAATTTGACTACCTGAACCATTTAATATTACCTAGTTGGAGTGAATTGCAGTGCTTCCAGGGGTAGCACTGACCTCAGAAAATGACGTCACATTCTTTCTCTTGCTACAAGATCTCAAAAGTGAGGAAAGCTGCTGTGGCAAAAGGAAGCAACATCTTCTGTCAGCACTGCTGTTTGAAAAGCCTCGCATGTTCAACTTCCCTGTTTATGGATCAATTAGGGTCTTGTTTTTCCTAAGTTGGTTTTATGATCTGTCATAAGTAGAATGTTTGCACAGGAATACTATTTTTCAAATAACATCATCACCACCTTTTTATAAGGCACTGTTTAGATTATGTGTTTTCTCTTGTGCCTACCTACCAGCTAATAACCACCATCTGTATTTCCTAGGCTAGATCCTTAACTGAAGGTTGGTGTTTTCACATGAGAATTGAGAGAATATTAAGCTTTGAAATACTCCGAACCTTTTTCCAATGTGAAAAAGAATGTTGAAATCAATTATAAATTATTATACCTCTAATTCTAAGTTCCAGAACTTTGAATTCCAAGAAGATGCCAGTCCATTAGGCAAACAGATGAAATATGCTTTGCCCAAAGCATCGTCTGCAGCAGAGGCAATTGTAATTCTTAGTAATGAGCCAAGAAAGGGAAGCTTAGGCACCAGGAACTGAAGCTGCACATCACTCACTTAATTATTAGTGGATATTAATTATTATTGCTTAAGCTTGGAACTGATTTAGAGTTCTTTGAGATTTCTGGCACAGCCTTTAATTTAAGTCTTGTTAATTTCTGGAAATCCCCTCCCCACCCATAGCACTAAAACATAAAGTATCTTTGATATGCATTACTGTGGTGGTGGAGTCTGCTCTGATCTGGGTATTTTATGGCAGAAAATAAATAATGTATATTAAGACAGTAAGTCAATGTCTTATCACTAATACCAGCATTGTTTTAAAATCATAGGATGGAGGTCTAAAAGACAATCTCAATGGTGTAACTTCTATCTTACATGAAGATACTGAATCATGAAGGAAACTAAAGAATGACTGAGCTGAGACTAGAGATTAAGCTTTCTACACAAACTCCCCCCCCCCCCCAGGGTAGAGATATTTCTACTAAGCTCTTGTGAGACTATATGTGCATTGAAGTGTCTCAACCAGAAATTAATACTGAGAGACTGGTTAACATCTCTAAGTATGGGAATTATAAGTGGGGAAATCTACAGTTATTAGTGTGTGTATGTGTGTGTGTGTGTGTGTGTGTGTGTGTGTGTGAGAGAGAGAGAGACAGAGAGAGAGACAGAGAGAGAGACAGAGAGAGAGACAGAGAGACACAGAGAGAGAGAGAAACAGAGAGTGAGAGAGACAGAGAGAGACAGAGACAGAGAGAAAAAGACAGAGAGACAAAGACAGAGACAGAGACAGAGGGGGTATTCCATGTATTCTAGAAGGCAGGTGTTTTATTAGTTTCATAGCTTTGCTGATTGATGAACAGACTTGGACCTTTGAAAGTGTCCCTTGTGTTCTTTACATTTCTTCCTTTATGACCATGGTGTCAGAAAGACACAGGCATTTGTAGTGACATCTTCCTGAGGAGTTACAGATTCATGGCAAAACAGGGTAGAAAATACAGAAAATTTCCAATATATCCTCTCCCACTCAAAGAAACAATTCTGACATTTTGTTTGGTAATCCTGTATATATATGACAAACTACATTTTTAGGAAATACTGTAGATGTGAATTGCATGGTCTGTTGGACAAGCAGGCATGTACACTCCCGATACCATAGTTTTGAGATTAATAAGATTAAAGCCAAATGTCACAATTCAGTGTTGTTTTCTTAAATCAAAGTATAAACTTACTAGAGAATATTTCAAAAGAGATTTGTACTACAGAAAATTAACTCTCATTCCATCGCCGATGTAACCCAAGCAGATAGTGTTTATAATAGGCAGCCTTTAAATTTTCAATGTAAATGGACGAAACTATGTTAACTAATATCCTAAGGTTTAGCTATTTAGATTTATGGATGCAAACATAATTGAGCTTATATATTCGAGTTTTAAGCAGAAGTACTGTGGTAGTTAAAAGGGTCTGACTGACAGCTGGTGACCTTGAAGTACATCTCAGAAGGCACTTCTTCCATGCTGGTGCTCCACACCCTCACTTGTGAAATAAGGGTGTGGAATAGCAGTAGGTTTCTAATAAGTGGTTTGTAGTCCTCTAGGGGAAATACCTATTTAAATCTGAATCTCCCTAAGCCACAGAATAGATGATTGATAATTCTTTTAAGATTTAAAGTTCAGGAACAAATAACTAAGGGGCTTCCTGCTGCGTCCTAAGATCCTCGAATAGAAATTGGCTCTATTATTCTTTCAGTTGCTGAATACTTGGGTGGGATCCGATGGGCGTGCCTGTGTCCCTGTCCTTCTCGGCATCTTTCCTTTCCATCTCTTTTTGAGGTTTGTCTCACCGTGTGCCGTTTGTTAAAGACAGGAAGCGTACGAAACGTTGGTGAAATGATGATACTTTGACTGTTAGAATGTGAGCTGTTATAAAAGACCTCTGCCTCTCACTTAAAATAGATACATCCGTAGGAGGACTATCACAACAACAACAATTAAATGCACAGCGGAGCTCAAAATGAAACGGGGGGAAATCTTCAGGTGATGAAAATGAAGAGCAAATGTGTAGGTACATAAATGAACAGGAAGTGACCTGTGCGCTTCATGGGGAGTTGCCAGATTTAGACTTAGACATTATGACTTGGATTTTTGTCACAAATCCTCATGCAGGCACAAGCCCTTGGGCCCCTGTTTGCCAGACAGACTTTAGTCCATCTTGGGAAAGGGTGAGTGGGGAAAATTTTCCACCTGCTCAATAAGATTGGAAAGGGTTTGATACCTTAGGACGGAGGGTAGGGTGTGTTGCTGGGCCATTGGGTCATTGGAACACTTCCCAGGTGAAGCTTATTTTCATATTCTCCTTGTTCAACTGGAGTTCCACTCAGAGTGATTACATAAAAATATTTTTTTCTGCAGCTGGAGAAATCCATAATGTATAACATACAAAAAGATTATGTGGAAGTCTCAGTGCGGGGGCAGCACAGACATCTCCCTACTAATGTTATGATCACAATGGTGAAGCCATGAAGCAAATAAATCCTTAAGTTCTAGACACTAGGCAAATATGATGCAAATTCACCAGAAGCATATTTGAAATGTTCATTAATTGAAAAAAGAAGAAGGCACAAAGTAAGCAGAAATAACAGGGCAGTGTTGTGTGTGTGTGTGTGGGGAAGATAGGTGCTAAGAATTAACATGCGGTAATTATATTAGGAGAGAAAATCTATGCATGTATTCAAACGGAGGCTATATACAATAGAAGGGAAAAATGATTGAATTTGAAATGAAATCAGATAAAGTACTCAGAGTGCTTCCCTGAGAGATTAACACAGAAGTGGAAAACTGAGAGACTCTAAGGGAAATGGAGCATAGAAAGAGAAGCTCCAACTTGCATGCATCTCAGGTCCCCAGGGAACACAGAGCTACATCATTTACAACCAAAGAAATTAAAAATGAAGTTGCAAAACTCAAAGTTCATATGACCTCTTTCTGTTGTCTGGCTTTTTAAGAAAAATCCAGATGTGCAAATGCTGTGGCAAAGTCACATGATATAAGCACAATTATCTCAAAAACAACCAGAGAACAAATGACAAATTACACAAATGAAAATTACAGTCTTTAAGGATTTAAGAGACCAGAGCTGCTAGGAGACAAAGGGGATCTTACTTTCAGGGATTTGAGAGAACAAATGCACCTTTTCTTTTGAGGTTGCATATTCAGTTAGCTGCAGGTAAAGAGAAGGAAGAGAAGAGGAGGGGGAGGAAGAGGGAGGGAGGGAGTGGGAGAGAGTCAGGGAGCCACTATGGTGGCAAACACTGAGAAAGCTTTTTCATTTCTAGACCTTCATTACTAGTTCTCAAGGAAGGGAACTGACTGAAGGGAAAGGGGATGAAGGGAGCAACCCAGAGTATAAAATATATTAAAAACATGGGTAAAGACTGAAAAAGATCTTATGACAAGTTTGGGGCTTAAAAAGGAAGCAAGTGAAGCTAAGACTGCAATAGTGGAATTGTAGGAATTTTAAATGTGTTGTCATTTGGTAGGAACTTAGTGATCACATCTGCACTTCTGATTGCTAAGTTAGAAATTCATGTAAATTTATGGAAGGGTAACCAGCATGGGTGGTGCACACCAGTAACCCCAGTGCTTCAGAAGCAGAGAGCCTGGAGGAGCAGGATTTACTTCAAGGCTCTCTCTGGCTAAATAGTGAATTGGAGGCCCATCTCGAGTCTGTTACACACACACACACA
>NC_034601.1:23553345-23565330 GCF_900095145.1 Mus pahari | reverse complement strand
CACACACACACAGAGTGAGAGAGAGAGACAGAGAGAGAGAGAGAGAGAGAGAGAGAGAGAGAGAGAGAGAGAGAGACAGAGACACACAGAGAGACAGACAGACATAGAGAGAAATACACAGAAACCTAACTATAATTTCAAAATTAAGATAAGGGAAAACTGGAGAGAGAGTAAGGAGAAGATGATTGAAATGAGGTAATATAAGGATTTTAAAGTCAAGAAGTGCATGAGGAATAGCTGAGAGGTAAGGCAGAAACAAGTCAGTCAGATCACAATGAACTCACAAGGCTTGTGGTCCTCTGTTGGAAGGATTTCCAGATAGGATGAAAACTCAAAATCCAAATCTATCAATATAGTACTGAATGAAGTAAGTCACTGAATGATATGTGTACCTTTTACGCAGAGATGCACACCAGACAAAACTGCATTAGGCATGCTTTGCGGATGCAAGGAGAAAGGCTACAGGATTGTGAACTGGAAGGCTGGCCACACTGCAAATTCAGAAATGTGTTCAGGTCCAGTTAGGGAAGTAATGCTGTTAGTGGGGGATGCCTGTAATGTTTGCATTCTGGGAAATGGTTTGACACAATCAGACAACACACTAGTGTGCGATGACTTGGGTGGAGTGGGTGGATATCTGAGAGGCCATGTGGATGGGAGCCTGCTCTCTAGACTGCCAGGCAATATGAAGCCCATGTTCTTAGAGCTCTCTTACTTAGGGAATGCAGTAGCTTCAGGATATCCTTCATTGTTAATTTTATACTTCTCCCATGCCCAGAATGTTTGCTGATAAAAGGTTTGAAATGGCTGGTAGTTAGGTAAAATTATTATAAGTATGAAAGTAAAAATGACAACCACAGAACCAATTGCTACATGGTACATCCAGAACTCCTTAGGCAGTCAATATCCTAATTAAAAGAAAAGATTCCAAGAACATCCTATCCAATTGATTTCCCATTTATGACAACAAGGAAGATCCATATGCAGAATTGATTGTGTGGATACACACTTATAAGAAGCTTTTTATTTTGATGGGGGAGAAGATCCAACATTCTAAAACTGAACCAGTTTTCTTTTGACTGGAACAAAAAAAAAAGCATGTTTTTAAAACATCAAATAAATGTTTTTTTTCCTAGTCTTTTTTTCTGTGAAACAAACAAAAAAATTCAACCTATATTTTAGTGTTTATTGTTCTTTTAAAAAAATATTTATTTTATGTGTATGTGTGTATCTGAGTGTGTGTATGGCTCCACATTTGTGCAGGAGGCTATGGAGGCCGGAAGAGGGCATTAGATCCCCTGGAACTGGAGTTACAGATTGTTTTGAGCTGCCATGTGGGTACTGGGAACTGAAGTCAGCTCTTCTACAGTAACTGAAGAGTCATCTCTCTAGTTCCTGTTTATGGTTCTTAGTGGGGTATCTACCATATAAAGTGCTTGAGATTTTAAAAATAGATTATGGGTATTAAAGGTTCACTGTCCTCTACCTCAGGGTTGAGAAGATTTAAAAAGCATGGTCCAACCACTCATGGCTATCTCATGACCCTACGGTGTGCTTCTTGCAGTTTACTGTGAGAAGAGAGCTGTAGTCTCAAACTGGCAGGAACCAGAACAGCTACTCTGGGGAGCATAATCTCGCTCTTCTCTTCTTCATGGGCTCTGCAGTCACAGGGTGTGACAGTTGATCACATACATGCTGGGCTTGTCCTGAGAGCTTTCCAAATGTATGTGGGCGCTAGCACCCCATACATGTCTCTATCTCAAAGTGGGCTATTTGCATTGCTAAATACTTTCAATTCATTTCTGAGTGCTATAGTATCAAGAAATCAATGGTTTGCACACACTCAGTGTGTAACACATATAATTTAACTGCAGCGTTTTAAATATTACCTAACGTACAGTGCTGGAAAATGCTCATCTATTAAAAAACCTCTTCATCTTGCTGCAAATAGCTTGTATGCATCTGTTTCCACCTTAGAATTCTTTGGGTTTCTTGGATGCTATCTCTATAGCTACTAAACTTTCCAAATGCTGTCATTGCATAGATGGAGGCTGAAGCCCAGAGAGAAGGTATCAGTTTATTAAAGAGCTTTGATTACTAAATTGTGTTGACAACCATTTTGTTACAGATGCTACAGTCTAGATGTAGAGGTAGATGTTGAATAATGCATAGAAATTATCTACTGATATATTAGGATACATGCAAAGAAGGGGAAACTGCTAACATGCGTATAGAGGTAAATTTAGACTGGGGGCCTGTGCAGCAGATCTGTAAAATGACTGGAACTTATCTCAAGAGGAAATCAATGCACAGTTCAGGCATGAGGAAGTACTGGAGCAGATATCCCTAGGCCTGAATGGGGAGAAGGGCGTGTGCCTAGAGCCTAGTGAGCCAGGCAGAGTAAATTGAGATGCGATGGGACAGCAGGAGGAGCCAGATGGTACAAAACTCTCCAGGCTATGGTAAGGGTTTGCTGTTTTATTGTAAATGAAATAGGAAGCTATTAAAGGGATTCAGCAGGAGAGTGGCATGAGCCAATTTATATTGTAAAATATTACCTCAATTGCATTGTGGTTTGAAAGAGTGTTGGTAGTGAGGCAGTCAGTGTCCTGTCATAGGCTGGACAGCAGTGGTAGCGCGAGACAGAGAGGTGGCATTTGGGATCAGCCAGGATGTCTGGAAACCTGTGAGCTGAACATCCCACTGTGGACACTTCCTGTTCTGAACTTGTTAGCATGGAGCCTGATGGATGCACCCTCCGGACTGGTGGATGGTACCCGCTAGCTCTCAGTACTGCATAATACAGGAAGTTATTGTGATCAGTCAACTGGCCCAATCAATAGAGAGTTTGGTGTAAAAAAGATGATAAACGACAATCATATTTTATCACAATCTCATTTTAACACATGGCTCATTTGGATCTGGGGAATATCAGGGAATTCCCTGGATTTTCTCACTGGAAATGCAGGGCGGTCATTTGTATGAACTGTGATGTCAGGCAGCTGTCAAGTGTCACCTCTCCCAGATAATGCACATTGTTCATTCCTTTCTGGTGCAAAAAAAACTTTAAGAGTAACAAGTAACAGATTTTTCTTTAGGCCAATTATAGAACACTTTCCCTGTGCACAGAGGTGTCTATGTTCCCTCTTCTTCTTCTTCTTCTTTTTTTTTTTTTTTTTTTCATTTTATTGTGTCTGTGCCAGAAGGCCAAAAGCTGTTTTCAACTTCAGATTAATGTTTGCCATTTACTTCTTGCCTCTTCCTTCATAGTTTTCTTGGGCTGATTGAAGTTAAGGAAGAAGAGAGATTAAACTGGCATATTATACTTGGAAAGATATTTGGTGATTAGTGGGGAATGTTCAGCAAAGATATCACTCTGCAAGCCTGTGTCTAGCTGTTATTAACCCTTTGACTTAGCTCTAGTTTCTAGTTTTCTTCCCCAGTTTCTTTAAAAATATGTATACTTATATACCCAGTGCTAGTGCCTGCCTTATGTGATTATTTCTGTAAGAACACAATATTGCAATCCACACAAAGTGCTGTACATGGGACATTTGCTATCTTTCCATTTTTTATGAGTCCTAACGGTAGGTTTATCTGTAAAGGACTTCATCTTGATACTCAATCTACATTATAATGTGGCTATATCCTAGCTGTGTACTATAATGCATCCTCTTAAATCTCTAGGGAGGCCTTCAGGTTTGGGGCCTGACCATTTCCTCTGTGACATGAGAAGCTAAGTATGCCATGTGCTTGAGGAAATGAAAATAGCTTTCTGGATTCTGCGTGCAGTTTGAGAAAAGCCCAGGGTTCTTTGTGGAGATTCTGAAAAATACTTTTCCTTTCCAGGAGCAGAAGACAGAGGGTCACAGGGAGGATTAGAGATCTCTGACTTGGGGGACTGAAGGATGTACAGCCTTTATGCAAACTCCTCTCCTTGGCGTCTTCACCTGTAAGGGAAGACTTGAATTAGACCTTACTGAGTAGTTCTTCCAGAGCTTAGCTCTGAAGTCTGAGGTCATCTTTAGGTTTGAGGTTTGAGTTATCTCGTGGCCTGTTTTCCCAAGAACCCCAGTATCAGTTGTGAACTGCCCATTTCATGTTCTGCCCCAAACTGTGTTCTTTCCAGGTCTACCTCTCTGGAGGGTTATCTGAGAAAAACCATGTCTTAATTAGGCTTTCCATTGCTGCGACAAAACGCAGTAACCAAAAAGCAAGGGGTTTATGTGGCTTACTCTTCCACATCATAGCCCATCATTGAAGGAAGTCAGGGCAGAAACCTGGAAGCAGGAGCTGATGCAGAGGCCGTGGAGGAGTGTTGCTTTTTGGCTCTCTCCTCATGGCTTGCTCAACCTGCTTTCTGATAGAACCCAGGACCACCAGCTTAGGAATGGTATCACCCACAATGGGCTGGGCCCTCCCTGATTGATCACTGATTTAGAAAATACCCTGCAGCTGTATCTCATGGAGACATTTCCTCAGCCGGGGCTTCTTCCTCTCTGATGACTCTAGCTTGTGTCAAGTTGACACAAAACCATCTGGTCCACCAAAGACCTATGACCCAGTGAGATCAGCACACTCCGACTTCCCCGTCTGAGCAGCGATTCCTAGGAAGCAGGAAATAATTTCTCTTGCTGGAAATGGCTTCTTTACGTTTTCTTCACTCCTGGGTTTACTTAGAAGTAGAGGTGGACGTGGGGAGGGAAAAGTTTGGTATCTTTCAGCAGCTGAGAGAGACCTCACTTCTACCATCCTCAGTCTCCTTAAACATAAACGAGACGGTCCCAGAAAGACTAGGTCTTTGTGGACATCTTTACCTTTGGGCTCTTATGATATAGAATAAGTCTCTTTGGGGTTTCCATGACTATGGTAGCACAGCACACAACGCAGCCTTCTGAAAAGCATAAGCAAAAACCTTCATCATTTTGCTCCACTGTCTTTAAAAAAAGAAAAAAAAATACTCTTATGTTTTCTCTGTGGCACGAAGTCATGCTCCTTGAAGTTTCAACCAGAATAGCCCTTCAGCATGTGGAAAGATTTGTTTTTATGACTAGTACTGATGTATTTTAAAATGTGCTCTTTGAGTCATCACATATGCACAGTTTGGATAGACATACATGCCTGTGGCTATAAAGATGCATACCTATATAGACAATGTAGATTAAGTTTTTGAACACATAGGACACACAGTAAAAATGATGTAGATCTTGTGTGCAATGGATGAAATGAAACTTACTTGCTTGAAGTATTAGATTTGTGGACAGACCTCCAGATGTTCCTGTGTTCTTTCCACTGTCCCGCCCAGTGACATTTGAACCCCAAAATTATCTCCCCACACGCTGACCATCGTGTGTCTTCGGAGCCTCTGAACATATTAAATGCATGGTTGCTTCTGCCAGAAGCAAAAATTCTCTTGCCTCCTCAAGGCTATCTAAAATGGGATTTCCTCTTCAAATTCTTTCTTGACTGCCTTTTGTCTCACAACCTGCCATCCCTGGGTAAAATTAGCCTCCGCACTCTGTGAATTGGTGGCATTTTATTTGTTATGTGTGACAGCACTTTTCATGTTCGCTAGTGGAATGATTGGTTGTGTGTGAGCCTCCCTGATGAGCCGTGGGTGCCTTCCAGGCAGGAAGTGCCTCTTGCTCATCTTTGTACCCGACACCTCACGCATGTCGGAAGTCAGTAAATGGTTTTTGAGTTATTTTAAACTTTCATGAGCACAATAAAGGGAAGGGGGCTATGTTATGAGGAGTGAAACTGGTTCACTACAAAAATCTCAGCACTGTTGGAGCTTTATGTCTTCGGTCAGTTTTCTACCTTGCTGTCATCCTCAGAAAAGGACACTCCTGAAGAGATGGATGTTTCTTTCCATTTAGTTTTGAGGCAGCATGAAGGTTAAGGATTGCCTGTCTCAAGGTCACTTGATTCCTCTTGAAGAGCGAGGCAGCTCCATGCTTTGGAGACAGTGCAGTTTATGGAGGCTGCTGCTGTGCCCGTCAGACAGTGCAGTGTGAAGGCTGGAGGCATTGTATTAAAGGGCTGTAATGGCTCTTTCTTACAAATTAGCTTCTCTGAAAGTCACAGGTGACAGTGGAAAATGCCAGCTATAACTTACTCATTCAATGTTTGAACACTATCCACTCACCCAGGGCCTGGTACTGTGATAGAATCCTGGAATCCAGCAAGACTACTGAATGATTTAAAATTCCTGCCCTTGAGATGATCAGAGTTCAGAGAGAGGTAGAGAGAGAGAGAGAGAGAGAGAGAGAGAGAGAGAGAGNCCAAAACACAGTTCACAGCCGCCCATAACTCCATTTCCAGGGGAACAGAAACCCTCTTTTGGCTTCTACAAGTATCTGAACCTACAAGGCATACAAAAAAGTCAGAAGAGAGAGAGAGAGAGAGAGAGAGAGAGAGAGAGAGAGAGAGAGAGAGAGAGGAGGGAGAGAGAGAGAGGACAGAGACAGACAGAAAGAGAGAGACAGAGACAGAGAGAGAGGCTGGGAGAAACAGAGACAGACAAACAGAGAGAGACAGAGGGGGAGAGATACAGAGAGACAGAGATACATAGAGAAAGACACACAGAGACAGAAAGACAGACACAGAAAGGGACAGAGAGACAGAATGAGAGAGACAGAGGGAAAGACAGATGGAGAGAGATTGAGAGAGAGGAACAGAGAAAGACAGAGAGGGAAAGAGAGATTAAGAGAGAGAGGGACAGAGGGAAAGACAGACACTCTTCTGTCAACCTGTGTGTGAGTGAATGTTGAGGCAGAAGATGAATTTTACTTCAGGATATCTAGATAAGATCCCACAGGCGATCTACCTCATGAGGAGTCCTGAGTTAGGAGGAAGGCAGAGGCTGTGGATTGAGAGCAAAGGAAATTCTAGAAACAAGGGTTGGGGAGTAAGAGTTGACAAGCTCTCTGAGCAGAGTCCGGTAGTAAATACACTTGGCTTCACAGACTTTAAGGCTACTGTTGCAAGTGCACATATCTGGTTGTAGTATAGAACCGGTAATGGAAAAGAACGAGCAAACCTAGCTGTGTGCCAATCAGCGGTATTATCGAAATTGACAGTGACAGGCTTGTGGTTTGTGCACGCTTAAGGTGGGGGAAGACTGACACTTCAGTGAGCCTCTAAGCTGACCTGATCAGTGCCAAGCCCCTCAAGTTTAGAAACACTTTGCACTTACTTTTTGAGTTCCTGGGACGTTTCAGAGTAGGTTTCTCTGGCTCTTCACGCAGGGCTGTAGGAGTCAGTTTCTTAACTGTTCACCACAGCACATACCTCTCTGCTATGTGAAGTTTTTCCTCCATTGCCTATATTTTCAATTACAGTACTTTAGCAAGTCTTGATTAAGGATTTATCTGTTTGTCTGTCTCTTTATCATATATATATAGCCTCTGTTTGATTCAGTTAAAATTAGCCATATTGGGGATTTTTTGAACCAGGAATCAACCTCATGGAAGTCAAGGCTGGTTGTGTGTGTGTGTGTGTGTGTGTGTGTGTGTGTGTGTGTGTGTGTGTGTGTGTTTGAATTGAGGCATTAGTACTAGCTCAAGGAGAGAACTTATTCACACACAGGTTTTGAATAGTCCTTGAATAACGCATGCTTAGTCAGGACATCCACATTCCTTAGGTGGGTACTTGCTTTGTTCCTCTGATGCAGACTCTAGGACTCTTGACATGAAGTGGCTCTCTATAAGCTTTGGAGCAGATCCTCCAATGACACATCCTCGGTCTCATGCCTCAGTTCTTGAAGATGCTCCTTTGGTCTGCAGTGTTACTGTGTGGTGAATGAGGGACCTCCAGGCTGTTTCTCCTTTTACTAAAGAGCAAGCATATTTTTTTTTTTTTTTTTTGAGACAGGGTTTCTCTGTATAGCTCTGGCTGCCCCAAAACACACTTTGTAGACCAATCTGGCCTCAAACTCAGAAATCCTCCTGCCTCTGCCTCCTGACTGCTGGGATTAAAGGCATGCACCACCATGCCTGGTTAAAACCAAGCATTTTTAATGAATAACCGTAGCTCATTAAGGCTGCCATATTTGTGCTTTGCCGAAGGTCCAGACGAGTTCTATTCATTTTCGTGTGTTACATTGTCTTTCATTTCTGATTTATCTATGATTTGTTCCTATATCCTCATCTGTACCCTTTAGGTATGATTGGTCACACTATTGTTTCTAATGAATCATCTCCAGCCCCTCTAGTCTACTTTTGAAATCTGCAGTGATAGAAGATGCTAGAAGCACTTGACAGACCTCATTCAACAGCCTCTACAATCTCAGTTGCTCTTAAATGGCACAGAAGACCCACTTGTAAATCACAGACTGAGTGTGTGTGTATGTGTGCGTGTGTTTTAACCTTACTGAAGTATTTGCATTGGTAACCATTTTTTTTTTTTCAGTTCACTCTTGAAAGCACAGACTAAGAGAACAGATGAGGGAAGTTGTATTTAGCAGTCATTGGTTCACCCCGAACTTCCTGGTGAACCAGGATCAGCTTCAGGATCCGGAAGCACCATCATTCAGGTGGCTCATACTTTGAGAATGCCCATGGCTTTCCCTGTGTTCTGACCTGGAGGTTTCCTGCTCATTGGGAGAAAACATTCTTTTCCCAGGCAACCTGTTCTCTTTGATGATCATTTACAGAGCATCTTTGAGACCCACTTTGCTGTAGCTTCCACCCATTGGCCCTGGTCCTGACCCTATGGAGGTGCTCACCCAAATGGCTGCCTATTGTTCGTGTGTGCTTTCCAGCACAGAAAAGCAGTCTAGGTGTCCCCAATTCCCTGCTTCTTAAGGATGCATTCAGACTGCACACTCAGCCAGTTTTCACAAACTAGTCCTTTGACCCTCCTTATCTGCTTGCTTTCTTCCATACAGGGTCTTGTTCTCCTGTGACCCTTTTTGAAATAACTGACCCAACAGTGCTAGAGAGTGATAGTACCCTAGGTGCACAAGTGTACCCCACTTCATACTTTAGAGCTCTGGAACCTGGGTGGAAGAAACCCATCTTTAGTGGGGGTCAGTAAACTCGCCTGTAAAGTGAGGTGAGAATAAATGGCTTAGTCACTTGTTATCAGCAGTAAATACAGACTTCCTGGGCTCACCAGGATAGTGCAGAGGAGTGCCTGTAATGAGGGAAAGAGGCCCAACACATGGCTACTTGACGAAACAAGAACTGCTAAACCTCTAGCTCTAATCTGCCTTCCAGTGACATTACCATCACAAGTGTTTTATTTTAATTTTAAGAGTATGGTTTACATGGACATAATTTGGGGGACAAATATTGATAAGTTGCTCTTATACAAATGCAATCTAATCTTAATATGGAGGCATGTATGCACAGAGTACAGTTATTTTTCTTCTTCATTTCTTTATCCTCCCCTTTCTACACCATTCTCAAATGCTTACATACAAGTACCTATTCGCTACATATGGCCACAGATAAACAGTGAAATGAATAAAATACAGTTGATGGAATAAGATGTATTAGAGCTGTAAAACCAAACCAAGCAACTTTCTACACTGTAGGCAAAATATTCTCTGCTCTTACTTTTCGGTAACCAACTGGGACTCCAGTAACTAATTCACAGCAATATAGTTCCACCTTGCTGGGCCTTCCAGACTCTCTTCCCTCACATCTTTCTCTCTTTCATGCCCACTGCATGCTCAAGATAAGGAATATTTCTTGTCTGCTCTTTGGAAAGAAGAAGATGCTATTTATATAGAAAATGCGTTTTCTTTATGGTCACTCCTCTGTGTGGCAGTTGGGTGACCTTAGTGAAAATCCGTTTTCTGACCTCTGGGCCTCAGATTGTTTATTGCTTAATTAGCTTTTATCTGGAAAATGATGTAAGATCTGCCTAAACGGAGACAGGCTTATTGCTTGAGTTTGAAAGCAGCCTGGCTATCTAGACTGGTCCACACTAGTACAGACAGTGCTCAAAGAACTAAGAACAAAACAGGAAGTGATGAAGAAAACATTGGATGCCACTTACCATTTCTAAGACACATTCTATTCCCTGCAGTGTGCTATTCATCCCAAGCTGTATGACCATGCCCTCAATGTCCCCAGGATCTGCAACTGTGCTCCTTGGTAACTGCTGATTGACACTGCTTGTCCAGCCATCAGGAATGTCTAGAAAGCTTTCTCTCCTATCATGTTTTCAGAGTAACCCTGAATTCAAACATTCTCTCAAAACTAACCTGTTATGCACGGGATCCTATCTGCCCTTTTAGAGGATTCAGAGAAGGACATCTCTTTTTCACTTTCTATAATTTCAATTGTGATAACCCTTTTGTGTATTTGATAATAGGATTTTTCACTTTTCTGGCAGAATCCGATATAGCTCAGGATGACTTTGAATTTGTTATAAGGCTGGCCTTGAATTCCTGATCCTTTTGCTTCTACCTCTCAATTACTAGGATTATAGATATGCATCCCTAACTTGACTACTTCTGTAATAGTTTTTGATTGAAAAGTTATGGTAATATAGTTTACACATGATTTACATCTATTTTCCTTATTAACATTCTTCATTATTTTGAGACATTTGTCACAATTAAGACTTGTTAAGTTTGATGCACTATAATGCACTGAAATCCAAACTTTTTTCAGATGTTCCTCCATCTTCCATCCTTCCATTTCTCCTTATTTCTGCCTGCCTGCCTGCCTGCCTGCCTGCCTGCCTGCCTGTCTGTCTGTCTGTCTCCTTGGCAGAGTCACCTAACACTTTCTCTTGCCACAACCTACCAAGCTCTGCTACCACAGGCATGTGACACCATGCCCCTTAGCTTCTTTCCTTTTAAGCCTACTAATTTTTTAGCTCCGAAATACCACATTACATTTAATTATCATGCCCCTCTTTGTTCCTTCTCTAGTCTTGTTTATGACATTTTTTGTTTCCTTTTCATGCTTGACCTTGAGGCTTTTGAGGGATTTGGGTCAAGAGTTTGGTGCCCATTGATTGCAATTTGCCTTGTGTTTCTCTCACAGTTAGAGGTTATAAATTTTTGATAAAAAGTCACAGAGGTAAAGTGCCATCTTGGCTGCCCATAACAGGGATACAAGCTCCCACTACGATTCATTCTGGTTGGTGTTATCCTTGGTCACTTGGCTGAGGCAGAACTTTGGTGTGTTTCAGTAAAATCATCCCCTCCCTTCTTTTCCATACTGTTCTCATTAGAAGAAAGCCACCACACGGAGCCAATGGAAATTTGTTTGTTATTTACCCCATTGTCCAAGGTGGGTATGTCTGATAGCTGTTTAATTTTCTCTATTGGTTATTCAGGGCACAGCTTTCTTCCATTCTGTTGCTCCAGCATCCCCCTAGGGCTTAGCCGTCTTAATCCAGAGAGAGGGTGGCAGAGGATGTTTGCTTTTGAAAGCCTTGGCCTGGAAATGGCACATATCACTTCCACTTACATTCCATATGACACTCTCTCATCTGCCAAGCCTAATTGCAAGGCAGGCTAGGACATATGGTCGAGCTGGGTGCCCAGGAAAAGGAGGAAATGGATTTGAGCGAAATGCTAGCTGTATTGCCACTTCCACTGTGGAGCATAAAAGGCAACAGCCTAACTCTTCTGCTGCCGTTAGAGAATTCAGCCACCTGTTTATTAAAAAACAGAAAAAAAAATAGAACAACATACTTCTCAATCTAGAAGTTGTTTAAACTGAGAAGAACCCAATAAAATTTATTTTGAGGACTTATTAAATTTTACTACATTTATTCTCAATCCATAAACATTTGTTGGGCACACTCACTTGCATGCCAGCATTTGAGAACTTACACTTTGTGCTTTATCTGTACTGTATTATTAGCAGAGGTGGCTTGCTGTATTTTGAGTTTGGAATGCTTCTGTTTGTATTTTTTTGTTGTTTTTGTTTTTGTTTCAGTTTTTTTTTTTTTTTTTTTTTTTTTTTTTTGTCAGATGATTATTCTATTCATAGGCTGTGGAAATGGCTTAGCTCC
>NC_034601.1:23498523-23553261 GCF_900095145.1 Mus pahari | reverse complement strand
AGAGGTGGCTTGCTGTATTTTGAGTTTGGAATGCTTTTTTTTTTTTTTTTTTTTTTTTTTTTTTTTTTTTTTTTTTTTTTTTTTTTTTTTTTTTTTTTTTTTTTGTCAGATGAAAATTCTATTCATAGGCTGTGGAAATGGCTTAGCTCCAGAGTTCAAGTAGAGAGCATTAAGCTTGGTAGCATACGCTCATAACCTTAGCACTGGAGAGGTGAATGCAGGAGGATTTTTGGAGCTCATTGGCATAGACTACTTAACAGGTCCAGGCCTGTGTCTCTGTTTCAAGAAAAGATGAAGGCAGTGGTAGCTGAGTAACAGTACTTGAAATTGTCCTTTGGCCTCCTCACTACTCCCTGTCCCTATCTATCTATCCATCTATCATCTATCTATCTATCTATCTATCTATCTATCTATCTATCTATCTATCTATCTATCTATCTATCCATCTATCTTCTATCATTCTACTCTCTCTCACACACATACCCGGGTACACATGTATACACACACACACATATGCATGCATTCCTACACATATGAATACATACATACTATGGGGAGGGCAGCCTACTCATTCCTCAAGTGGCAGTGGTATATATGTCAAACATCAAATTAGTCCATGCTTCGGGGGTCATCATGCCTCTTTGCTTCATTCATCTAATATCCCCCCACCAATATTACTCCAATGTATGTTTCATGCATAAGGCTAGGTGCTCCCTGAGAGAGTGAGCGCAGGCAAAACTCCACCCCCATCTCTTAGGTTCCCAAGCAGAGACTGACAAAGAACATGTTTGTAAATATACACTGAATGCTTTATATACTGAAATGTGTACTAAGTATTTAGTATTTTTGTCAAAGATACTAAGACACCCTCTCCTCCCACATGTCCCTCACTTATGCTGGCCCCTTTCTGGATGGGCCACCTTTTTTTTCTGGAGCCTAGAAGGGCTGGTAGGAATTGACAGAACAGAATGGGGCACGGTTTTACCCATGGTCTGTACAGCTTGCAATGGCCTGTGCTGGACTTTGGGCATGCTCAAAATAGATGTGCTGGTCTCTTGTGATATGTCTGTGGTGCAGGACATTTGTGTTTTTAGATCATCATATAATTAAGCCTCCGATCCATGTCTAAGTCCTCACAGCTCTTGGCACAAGGAGGTGGTGTAAAGGTCTGATGCTCATTATTCTGAACAAGAGTTACCAACCTGAACTCCCGGAGTCCCAACAGGGGGATAACGTCACCATAGCAAAAGCAGGGTTTAATTGCAGATGGAGAAAGAGGAGCATGAAGAAAACAAACAATAACTTGCAGGTTTTAATGAGCAAGTTGCCGTGCATCTCATTACCAAAGAAGCCCAGATTTCACAAAGTGACCTTAAACTTATCAGAAAAACATGGACTGAGAGAACGCTGTCCCTTTCTTTCCCTCTGTCATTTTCTGTCTTTCTGTCTATGCTCAGTCTACCGTTTACATCGTACCTTCCCAAGTTCAGCCAGTATTTCAACAGAACAGACCCAGGAGGCCTGGAGTCTGCTCTCAGAGTGCTGTCTTCCCCCTTGTGGCTTCCTTGGTTTTCATAGTTGAAACTTTATGCGTTAATTAGGATTTATAGGCTTATGGCGTTTGCTAGTTCATACTGTCACACAGTCATCCATTGGATATTCTCTGGAGTTAGAATCTGAGTAGTTCTATGTTTTTTTTTTTTTTTTTTTTTTTTAATCCAGGTGAGAAACTTGAGACCCAGATGACATATTGTTGCTCCAGCCTCCTGGAAACCTGGGGTTCTCAGATGGGTCTTATGTCTCCATTCAGACCTAGAGCTGAGTGAACCTTGCCAGAAGTCTCTTTCCAACCATGCAGCCTCATCACAGATAGGCATAATAGCACAGATATGTGTTATGTAGCTGTGTTTTTCTCGGACACAGCCTTGGTATGAATGTAGGGTTAAGTGGATCCATGGAGGATAAGCATTGAAGACAAATCCTGTCACACTAATGTGACAAGAAGCAAATCATTGAAGGGACCCAAGGTTCACTTTGTTTGACTTCTATATTGTATTGATCAGGATATTTAGATCTACAAATTAAAGCATTTAATTTAATTCAAGAGGATAGGTTGCTAGTCCCCAGAATTCATGGTTTTAAATTCAGCTCTGTATTTACCCCTCGTTGCTCATTTCTCTTTTGTTTCTTAGGACACCTTGATGCCATACACATTACCCTGTGTTTTCAATTATGACCATCAAGTATTTACCAGATTCCTGTTAGAACTAAACATCATTGAAGTGTTCAGTTTGCCTGGTGTTTTCACAGAAAGAGGAAAAAAGAAATTGTTAGCACCATTGATTGAATAAGCACAAAGGCTGGGGTTGATAGGCATAAATTCAGTGATTATCCTTCCACAGACACCATCCTCAACTTCAAAACAATTCTATGGTTTCTATCATTTGCTGCAGTTTATACCAGCAGAGAGAGCAATCGCCTTTTTCTCTTATGTGTTGTGGTTCTGCTTAATATCAATCTGGGGCTTCTATTCCACCTTTGATTATTCAGTTCCCAGATAAAAGACACAAATTATCTTTAATTTTTAATAAGCCCTAAACAGCACTAGAGCTGGGCCGATATTTATCCTCTATGCTATTTTGTCTACTTTCCAGCCAATAATCCCACTATATGATTTGCCACATGTCATCTGGCCTGCTCTTATCTCCAATTAGCCAACCCACATGGCTATTATTTTAAGATTCTTACCCCATGGTGGCTTCTCTACTTCTGTCTCCCTCATGCTCTCCTCATATCCCAAGGCCAGAAACACCAAGCCCTGCACATCTCAATTCTGTGCACCTATGGGCTGTAGGCATCTTTATTCACCAATGAGAAATAACTTGGGGGCAAGGTCACGTAGCCTCATTTGGGTCTATGTGTGGACTCTTTCGTCTGTCTCTGGGGGCCAGTCAGGTCTTAGGGACCAATATTGAGCATTACAATATAAGCAGCATCAGAACAACCCACTACACTTATGTTTTATGAAATGATTAGAGCTGTAAATATCTTAATGTTTGTCCAGCACCAGAGATGAATTGATGGCGAGCCCATAGCAAGCAGCTTGTTGCTATGGGGATCACCATAATCTACAGCTTTAAGGAAGGTGTAAATATTTATATTAGCTGATGTACAGAATTATACATGAGCTATACAAAGGATTTTGATGGTTTAATTGTATAAAATGCTTAAAAGTGAGGAACATTTATGTGTGTGTGTGTGTGTGTGTGTGTGTGTGTGTTTAAGGAAATGGTGAAGATGCATTTTTCATTTGTTTGTTTTGTTTTGCTTTGCTTTGGATTGGCGAAGTGAGTTTGGCCAAGCCTCTCTGTGATGAAGTGAGTTTGGCTGGCCCCTCTGTGGTGAAGAGTTAGTAACTGAACATCTCGTCCCTCCACAGTTTTGCTTTTACTTGTAGATCTTTCTAGCTGACAGGTGTCTTGGGACCGGCAGAAATGAAAAGTCTCTGAGGCCCCAATTATGACACCAGGAATCTGGGGGTTATGATGGTATTTTTTCCTTTTCAGTTATGCTGAAATATAACCATAAGCTCGGGGGGGGCATCTTGCAGGAAGATACCATATGTAGAATAGGGGACAATAATTCACTTTTTAACGTGTCTATATTTCTAACTATAATTAGCTTTAATATTTACTTCCATGTGGTGTGTTGTTTCAAAGTATTATGGCTCTGCCTCTAGGAAGGAGAAGAGCACAGCTATTACACTAAAATGACCCCCTTCCCAATGCTAATTTCAATATTTATGACATGGGCATTTATGCATTTAGTTACAGAATGTATTTAACAACTTGCAAGTGTGCACTTTTATAAACAAAATAAAAAAAGCAAATAATTATTTCATCTTGTCTTGCAGAACCCCAGCTGAAAGGGATTGTGACAAGGTTATTCAGCCAGCAGGGATATTTCCTGCAGATGCATCCAGATGGTACCATTGATGGGACCAAGGACGAAAACAGCGACTACAGTAAGGAACGCCAGCTACTTGCAATGCAGTGCAAATAGAATGCGTGGCCCAACACAGCCATACTTGATGATCAGTGAGCTAGACTTTTCCCTTTTCCATTCTTGCAGCTTTATTCTCATATACTCTACAGAAAAAAAAAATAAAATAAAATCACTATATCAGAGAGGCTATGCACTCAATGAGAAGGTAGGAGCCTTGGAAGATGTCCAGTCGTCATTAGGTGAGAGGGCTTTCTCACTGGGCTGTCTCTTGTCGGAGTGATAAATGCTCACAAAAATAATAAAGACCTTCTAAGACATGATGGCATTTAACTCTTGGACCCAAGGGATAAACAAGTTCTAATTCTCAAAGCCCCAGTTTTTGGTGGAAAACATTACTTCTACAGGCAAACACTGAACACGGTAGACTATTTCATTTGGTTAAAGACAAAATTTCAATATAACCATGACAAATCACACCATTAAATGTACACACACACACACACACACACACACACACACACACACACACATTAGTAAGAAGTTAGTAAAGACAGGTAGATAGAATATGGACTTTAAAAACAACCTTGAAATAAAGGTTACAAATATTAAAGATTATTTTAAAAATCTCCCAGAAATAACCATTAAGCAGCAGAGTTGACAAGTTCAAAAGCAAATATAGTTCATCAAAACACAAGAAATTGTATTTGTGTTTTTGGAGACATAACAAATGTTTCAGAGGTAAGACTAATGACTCTAGTCATTTCTAACTTTCCCACAATCACACAGGTGCCTCAGGCTAAATTCCTAGTTTTCTACAGTAGTGCAGGGTGCCATATTGTTTTTTTGTTTTTTTGTTTTTTTATAATTTTGTCTACATTTATTACCAGGCCTGTAATATTAGACATATAGTGAATCAACCCAGTGTGGTAGGTGCATGAGTATAATTGAGCCTTAGAGTGAAAAAGCAGAAAGAACAGGGGTTGAATGCTAATTCTGGCTGAATTCAAGAGGACCCTGAACCATATGAAACTTTTCCTCAAAAGAGAAAGAAAAGAATCAGAGGCGCATAGTGTATGCCAGTTAAACATCCATCCAATGGTTTGTGATTCCGTCAGATTGAAAATTTCTCACACTTCAATAGGTAATTTAGGAAATCAGATATTTTATAGAGCTGTAACTCTTAAATTAACCATAACATTTGAGGAAAAATTCAAAATCCTAAAAGCGCTGAGACGTTCCTGTCCACCCCCTTTGAATTTCCTTTGTTTACTTAATATTGTATGCTACAAAATATGAATTACAATAAAGAAAGACTTTATTATGAAGACTCTCATTCCACTTTCTCTCCATTCTTGGCAAAGGAGTTGATTACTTTATTGTGGTCTGCACTGTTAATTTGTACTTCTATGAATGCATTCTCTAAGTGGTTCAAGTTTTCAATTCAGGCAAGAAGAATGAAGAGCCCGTATCCCCTGAATCTGACTGTTATCTATTACATCTGCATTTCAGTGTCTGATTGGGGGGGCCACACTGACAACACAGTCAGGGAAGCACATAGCTGTGACACTCACTTTAATGATGAGCTACCTCTAGACCTCACAAGAGGTCACCCGAGAGGATAATAGCAGCAGCATCTGTTTTCAACACCACCCAAAGGACATTTTTAAAATGGAAAATGGGACCATTTATATCACCTACCCTGGGGGCATTTTGGAAGAGGTTGTAACAAGACTGAGAGGGGTAGAGGAGTACTTTAAAATACTGTCTTCTGGATGAGACATGGCCATGGTAGACATGAACACTCAGCATACATGACAAGAGAGGCACACAACTTTCTATCTATCTATCTATCTATCTATCTATCTATCTATCTATCTATCTATCTATCTATCTATCTATCTGTCTGTCTGTCTGTCTGTCTGTCTGTCTGTCTGTCTATCTATTTTTCTGTCTATCTATACACATATATTTACATAATATAATTCATGCATACAATAAAAAACATGTATCACCAAAATGCCTGATACATATGCACTGCACACATAGAGGAAAACTGATTATGGGTTCTATCAAATGCTTATAGAAATGTTTTAAACTCACAAATTCATACCATTGTTTTTAAGTTAGATGACCTACGGTGCATACATTTCAATAAACTAATATAAAGACAATTGAGGAGTATAAAATCTAAAGATTACTATACATTCACTTGGATATCAGAATAAAGGTTAATTTAAAAATTCAATATATTTTAACCATTTGTTCAAGAAGAAATTATGCTTTCCTTGATTATCAGGCATAATAATGTCTCCCAATTTGACTTTGCTTATTTAGAAATGATCTACTGTAGTCATATATTGGGTTTTGAATGAGCGAGCTTATTTGGTATATATCAAGCCAAAATAAAATAATAAATATGAAGTGATAGTTATATAGATAGACAAACAGACAGATATATAGGTAGCAAAATATCAGGGAAATACCAGGCAGAAATCAACCAGGAAGGCCCCACTGAGGTAATCAGTTAAGGTTCTAAGGAGAGTACGTTTCTGACAGAGCAGAGGGTTCCCATGGGTGGGGTTTTCTAATGAAAGGGGAAAAGAGGTTGAGCAGAATACATTTTGGACAATGGAGATATAGAAGTGGTAGGGGAGAGATATTGTAGTTTGATATATCATACTATATCAGATTAGGTATAAATAGTGTGGCTTTGTGAAATTCTCAATAGTAAAAATAAAGTAAAAATAAACTAAAAAGAACAGATAGTAATAAATAGAAACATATAGACTTAACACCATCAAATCAGGAGTCATAATATCCCAGAGAAACTGGGACATTGAGACAGTCAACTTAGGTTCTTGATTGAGTTTTCATTCCACAGATGGATTGTCCAAGACTGAGCTCCAGTTTCCTATAGCCTCTGCAGGACCTTTTACATCATGGGATAAACAATAGCAACATCTGTCAGAGATGGTCCACCTTCTAGCCCTTCTCAAGGACATGATGCTTACACTCTTCGGCTGCCTTATTTTCTCTCTTCCCCCTCACACGGTTGAGAGGGTGCAGCCCATTCCACCACGGGGCCTTGGAGACACTTTGAAACAAATATGCTTAGGCTTTGAAACTGAGGAACAATTTCACTTCTAGAACCAGCTTCTCTGTACATTCAAGCAATGTGTGAAAATTTACTAACATACTGTATATCGCATATACAGTTTAAAATTAGCTTTTTTTCCCTGTTTAACTGTATGCTTAAACCACTCTTCATATTACCTGACATGGTTTAAGCTTTTTAAATGTGAGAGCATTGTCATATACATTTTATATTCTGTTATCAATTTTATTATGGTTATGTGACTTTTATAGGTAATACACTTTATCTAAGCCACATGTGTATTAAAGGTGCTCCATGATGCCATGATGTGGATCTTGCCTTAAACACATGAGTCTTTGGGGGTTATTTCTGATACAAAATAGCATCCATTTTACTCCTAGTCTTAAGTCTCATGGTCATGTAGCATATATGTTGTTATTTTATTATTTTTATCTTATATACCAGAACACCCTCCTTTATTGTATTTACAGTGGTCTGTCATGCATAGTAGACATTCACTGGGAGATGGATGGATGGATGGATGGATGGATGGATGGATGGAGAAGTGAGGTAGTTGATTGGGTGGATAGCTGGCTGGATATGTGGGTGGTTGAGTGGGTGGATGGATGGATGGGTGAGTGTCTGGGTGCCTACATGGATGGATGGCTGACTGGCAGGCAGGCAGGCTGGCTGGCTGGCTAGATGGATGAATGAGTGAGTGTGTGTGTGTGTGTGTGTGTGTGTGTGTGTGTGTGTGTGTGTGTGTATGGATGGATGGATGGGTGGATGGTAAACAGGTTTTCCAGTGGTTGGCTGAATACTTCTCCCACCAAGGTTTACATTGTATTTCTTTAAAATTTTATTCTATTATTTTGTGTGTATGAGTGCTTTGCCTGCATGTATGTCTGTGTTCTATATGCATGCACTGTCCTCAGCAGCCAGAAGAGGGTGGTGAATCCCTGGAACTGGAGTTACAGACAAGCTGGGTCCTGAGGATGGAATACACACCCTCCCAACGAGCAGCCAGTGTTCTTAGCCACTGAGCCAATGGTCTAGCCCCAGCTTTGTTTTTCAAAACAACTTTAGACTTTAGAAAAATTAAAGTAGTTGTAGCATGCACCTTTGTATTCACCAAACTTTCTCTAATAGCAAAGTTTCATATAACAGCAGAGCAATTATCAAAACCAGAAAAATACGCACCCTTACAACACTGTTTACTGGGTTACAATGTTTATATAGATTTCGCCTATTCAACTAATGAACTTTCTCCTAATATCCTCCTTCCACATATTTTAATAAAATGTTTCAAATGAAATATTAATTTTATATCTCTTCATAAGTGGAGATTAAGGATAAATAGTACCTGAGAGATACTTAAATTCCACTCATGCTTATTCATAGAAACAAATAGATAAGTCTTTAAGTTGCTAACATGTCTGTTCTTTCTCCACTCTGTGTGGGTGTCGAGTAAAGCCAATTGATTGTTTGAAAAAAAAAAAAAAAAACAAAACATCTTGTTACTATTAGCATCTGCCAGAAATGTTTTGTTTGGTTCATAGGCATCATTAGGTCCAAACCAACTTTATCAGTACATCTTCAGAGAATTGATGGACACCTGCTCTTTTGTTCATGGAGAAAAGACTAATTACATGTAATTAAGTACAAAGCAATTTTTTTTCCTGCAGTAGCAGATAAGAATCACTACAAATGTAATGATAACGAAAATGCAGGACTGTGTTGGAACACTGCTACAAAAAAGAGACAATTGCAGCTTGGAGGGTATTAATAGGAATATTTTACATAGAATTTAAAAGCCCATTATTCTGTTTCATAAGTTATCATAGTTGATGAATTTGAAGAGGTTAAAATGCTGGAAAGAAAATAACGATGATACTGCATTGTCCTCATTTTGCTGAAAAACACACAGAGTACCCTCTGACTGCAGAGTGAGCAGCATGCTAAGTTGGTGTAATTGTAATGATGAGTGGGGACTCATGCTTTACCCATCTGGGAAGAGGGGAGAAGGTGATGGAAAGCCCTTTGGTGTGGCAGGGAGAGGCAAGTGCTGAAAACAGCCTTCTGGGTCTCTTTCAGTCCTTTCTTTCCAGCATTACTATGTGAAGGAAATCCAAGTGTCACTGGACAACATTATAAAGGCACATGAGCACTTGCAACTGAGAAAACGACAAACATTCCAGGAGCAGCAGGACTAACCCTGTACCTAGATGGTCTTGCTGCATAGTTGCATGTGGGATGTGAACCATTCCACAGGTACAGTCATGCAAAACCCCTGGATAGGTCATTGAAGATAAAATCAAACTCACTCAGGACTCAGGTCTGACCACTAGCAAAACAAGGTTGCGATAGAAATGAGAGAATTGGTGCTTTTCAGTTCCTGCTGGTGTCACTGCTGTTTATCAAGTAAAGCCTTCTAGATAAGACTTGTTAAGATAGCAATAGACTCAATCTCACTCTCCTTCCTCCTCCCCCACTTTAGAGCATCCAGGTTGAGGGAAATCCAGTTCTCTGAGCCCTTCCCAAATCACCTACCACAAACAAACTCCAGTCTGTCTTTTCTTCCATTTTCTTGGTCAGACTCTGAAGTTCTATCCTGGTACACATCTTTGGTGCTTGATATAGAGTTATTAAACTCAAATTTGTTAAAACATGGATGTGTTTCTGATCTTCCTTGGAGGGAAGACATTGTCCAAGAGATGTTTTCTGCTGCCCATTCTCTTGCAACTGGACACAGTCTTGCTATTTTTTTCCTGCTGTGTTCTCTGACTGTTCCTCACTTGCTTTTCAGTTACTACCTTATCATCTTTTAAAATTCAGAATATATATTTGACATCTTAATTTTTTCATATTAATACACATTTCACTGGAATAACTTAGACACCTAATGTGTGGGCTAAAGAATTGGCTCAACCTGGTGGATAGTGGTGACACATACCTTTAATCCCAGTACTTGGGAGGCGGAGGCTGGTACATCTCTGTGAATTCAAAGACAGTCTAGACTATAGAGATAGTTCTTGTACAGCCAAGGCTACACAGAGAAATCCTCTCTCAAACAAAACAAAACAGAATTGTCTCAGTGGGTAAAGCATTTGTTGTGAAAACCGAAGGCCTGTTTCCATCCTCAGAACTCCATGTACAAGTGGGAAGTAATAGCATCTGTGCACATCTGTAATGCACACATGCATATAAACTCACACACACATGTATACATACCCAGATGCATACACACTCACATACAGGCATGCAAACACACACACAGATGTGCATATACACTCACACAAACATGCATACACACATACATACAAACTTGTATACACATTCATACATACTCACACAGATGCATATACTCTTTCACATGAACACACAAACACACACACACACACACAATCCCTAGACTGAAAAATCAGTTTTTTGTTTGTTTTAATAATGCATATTTCAGGATTTTTACAGATAACATAATTAATTTGCACCCCTTAATTCTGTTTTTAACATTTAACATTTCTCTATCATAAATACAATTATAGTTTTTAGATCAAATAAAGTTTTAACTTCATTATGATAATTTTCTTGTAAAGAAACATAATTCAGAATGGCCTATATCTGATTATTTTTTTAGAAATCTAATTGTAAATGTAAAATTTTAGTCATGGTTATGTTTTCTATACAATACCAAGCATATGATGTTTTGATACTACGAGTCACAAGCATATAGACATAGCCAAAGCCAGCAGGAGCTCATCCTGCTCAACTATGAACAGAAACAGGAACCAAATGGTTGTACAGGGGAAAACTGTTGACAGTTCTTTTGAGGGAATCTTATGTATCTAGTTACAAGGCTATAAGCTGCCTCCAAAGTCATGAAGACATTCACCCTCCCTAATGGGCCTTCTTGGCCCAGACCTTCCTCATTCACCTGCTGGAGCACATTTGCTACAGTTCTTGACATGGAAAAGCTATGCCACATCTAATTTTGTTTTCTAAAGCCATCTGTATTTGAGGACTATGTCATTATTTCTTGTGAAATTATACCTGTAGGCTAAGTCGAAAGAGAGTATCCTCAAGCAAAGCTTTTATCCCTCTAAGTGGCACTATAGCACGTGCAGGGCTGTCACTCTTCTGGGCTGTTACTTCTTTGTAGCATTATTAGGCATGACCCTTAGCTTGCAAATTCATGTACTTGATTGGATATATATATATATATATATATGGAATATATATATATTCCATATATATATATATATATGGAAAGAACTTTGCAATCTGATTTTGAGATTAAGAGGCTAGTTCTGGTGTTTATTTTTTAAAATGTGTGTATTTTTGTTGTTATTGTCATTGCCTCAATACAATATTTGTGGAAAGCTGGAACAAGACGCATGTATTCCCTTGCATAGTTTAGCTCCTTACATCTACCACAAGGAATAACTCCCCTGGCTCCTTTAGCCTGGATCTGTCACTTTATTCTTGACAGAATATTTCTTTTTGATGGGGAGACTCTTGCTCCAAGGAAACAATTTGTTCAGAAAAGCAAAACATGAACCAGTGAAATTCTGCTCTTGTTTATAAGTGTATTAATAGGTGGGATACATTGGTTTAGAATCTTTAAAAAACTATTTAACCAAGTAGATTCCTAAAAGATATTCCACAAGTAAATAAGAAGTTATCAATTTACAAATCACTGCATTGTATTGTCAAGACATGTGTAAAGACCCCTGCATGTCATGGAGCTGGAATTTGCACCTGAGATCTAGGGCTGAACATGACTGTGTGTCCCCTGTGGCCAGTTATTTAACTCCTCTATGTATCTAATTCATCTGTTCATTAAATGAGAATATACTAGCACTTAGATTTCAGGAATTTTGCATCAATTATCGTACCTAGAACACAGTGGTTCTTAATAAAGCCAATCTATTATTGTTATTTTGTCTTTAGATCTAGAGAGCATGTTTTCTTTGACTGTTTTGGGGGAGGAATTGTAAGCAGCTCACAGACAGTGGCAATTTAGCAGAAGTAGAAATCTTCACGATGGCTGCTGTTATATGAAACAGTTTGAAGTGTTTACATAGGAGGGTATGGAATAATAGTCTAATAGTTTAGAAAATGTGCATCATCAGCATCATGTGAGGGCTTTGTAGGAACATGTATCTTGCAGCTCAACTCTAGACAGATCTGTAATCAAACATAATTTGGAAAAATAACAAAGGACTTAATAGTATAAGAAAAACTGTATGCTTCACAGTCTATGCTTTTGAGGTTTTACATACTAATTCTGTTTTCTTAGAAAATCATTAATTTTTTTCACCTGGTAGAATGGTTAGTGGCATCTACTTGAAAAGATCTAGAATTACCCAGAAGATGGGCCTCTGGCCATGCATCTGGGGAACTATCTTGATCATGTTAATTGAGGTAAGATGACCCAGCCACCTGGGGTGGCACCATTCCCCTTGCTGGGCTCTTAGACTGTAAATGGAAGACAGAAACAGAGCAGCAGCTTGTGTTCAGCCCTCAATACTTTCTGATTATGCATGTGATACGACCAGCTGCTTTAAGCTCTGGCTGCTTTGATTTCCCTGTCATGATGGACCCTTACACTGGGCATCAGAGAAGGCTGTTTCTTCCTTAAATTGCTCTTGTCAAGGTCTTTTGTCACAGCAACATTAAAGGAAGGAAAGCGCCACCGGAGGAGTCACCCTAATCCCAGCAGAATGTCTCAGCCCTTACAAGCTGTCTGTGGTAGGCTGCCTCCAAGCATGCGCAGCACCTGCTCCCTGTCTCCTGAATCCTCACTTCTGCCACCTGCGAGCCCTATGCATCCATTTACAGCTGCACAGATCACATTATGCTCAAATGATAGCTGCATCGGCGTTTCTATGTTCGAGTACCACCTCCTTATTTGTCCTTCTAGCAAGCAACGAAATATGTTCCATCATCCCAAATCTCGGCGACACATGCTTTCATTGGCTTACTCCAAGTGAAAAACAGTTGAACGGAATGGATTTCAGCCAAGGGCACATCTACTTTTCCTTATTCCCCTTCCACCTCCTTGAGTTGCGAAGATCTTCAAGGCCTGGATAGCTGTGGCTTTCTTTCAGTGTTTGTAAAAATAACCCGTGTTCGAACAATAAGGAACCGCTTACCCCTGTTCTCCATCACCCATGGAAAGACATGGCTGCTTGAACAGAGGGTCAGGTCACTTGGCTTTCCCCTGCTGAATCCTTAACTCTTTCTTCTCTGTAAAATGATGTGTTTGTAAAAGACATACTTAAAAACAGAAGACTTTTAAGTTTGTAAGCTGACGAGTATTTTTAACTTTGGAAAGACTGTAAAAAAAAAAAAAAAGAAAAAAAAAAAGCAAAGGTGTAAGACACAGCAGCACAGGAGGTTTCATACTGAACTTAAGAACAGTGATGACATTCCCTTCTACCTTAAACCAGTACGCAGAGCTAAGGCAGGCACCTCTTGTCCTTGACTTTCCCAGTTGTTCCCTAGCTAATCATTTTACCCAAGGTTTCAGCCTCACCCATCTTCCACGGTCAGAGACCTAGTAAAGGCAAAATAGAAGGAAAACTCACTGCTCTGTCCAACGTTCCCCTCCCACAGCTCTAAGAAGAAAGCGTAAGTTTGACTGGTGAGGTTTGATAATAAGCCAACCTCCTGCTTCAGAGTTTCCGTGCCCCTGTTCTCTGGCTTCTTAAAATCGACCTCACTGTTCCTCAGATTTTCTTGGGGAAATGTGAACAAAAGTCCGTTTACCTTTGATAGCATGCCAACAAGAAGAAAGTTTTCCACCCAACTCTAGCTTGTGGAACTAGTGAATTTATTGTGGTTACTTACATGAGCATGGTTCAGGGGCTGCTTACAGAAGCAGGAGTCAGTGGTTTGCTGTGGGGTTGGGGGAGCATGAATGACTCAAATACAGCTGAATCACCAAGGAGCCCACCCCAGAAGGAATAGTAAGGCATGAAAGCTGTATCCAGGAAGCTCCTTGATCACTTTGTAGGCATCTCCACTAAAGAATATTCTTTGCTGCAATCTGGAGCATTTCTTTTAGGGGAGGTTAGAATTATCACTTCTTGGTCCTTGATGATGAATAATTTGGGCAGGGAAATACCAATGATTCCAGTGCAAAAGAACATAGCTCCTGTTCTTCATAGATTTTTAAGTCTTGATTTTCAATATTGCTGTACAATAGAATCACCTGTAGAGTTAAAGAGTATTGTTTTTTTTTTTTTCTATCACAGAGATTTTCATTTAGTTGACATAGCTGTGATGTAGGCATCAGAATTTAAAAACAAAACAAAACAAAAAAAACAACAACAACAACCCATCAAAACTTCCCTAGAATTCTGTGATACACTGCGGTTTGTGAACCAATGGCCTATACTCATCTATGGAACTTCACTTTGAAGGTTCGTGTTCCACATTTGCATTATTTTATTGCACAACTTTATCCAAAAGTTTTAATTAGCTTAAAGCACAGAGGTATCATCAGAATCTTTCCTGGAAGATTTTTACAATATTTTATTTTAAAAGTAGTTCATGAAGCTGGAAACGATGGGTTTGTAGAACAAGTGATCTTCCTGTATGCCTAACAGGTGCCACTCACTTCCCACAGCCACAACCTTCTCTTTTACCTGTGTTCAGACACCTTCCTCCAGTGACTGACAGTTACCACAGCTGTCACATGGGCACCCCATTTTCATCCATACCAATGGAATGATGCCTTTGGGTCATGGAGCTACACAAAAGAATCGGATACAGTTCCTTCCAGTTCTCGGAGCAGTAGAGGAGTTTGGACTTGCATTTAAAAATAAAACGCGATGTAAGATACTTCTGGTACTATGGGGTGATCAGACAAATCATGAGGTTTTAGAGATCGGAGATCCCTCAAAGCCATGGACTCAGACGAGGTTAGTTTTAAATTGAATCTTGAAGAATAGGAACAGGACACATAATCTAAGATGAGAAAAATTGAGTTTCAGATAAGGAAGCAGGAAATCACTTGGTGGCGAAAGCTTCTGCTATGTTGGAGAAAAATGAGTTGACGGCGGTTGGAAAAAGATTGTGTGGGAGAGGTGGAATGTTTCAGACATTGGGGGTCATGGGGGTTGGTCATGTCTCTGTTGTAGGAAATAGAGTCAGGAAAAGTTACTGGTCATTTCAGGTGGGTTTGAGCAGAGTCCGGGGCTTCGGAAACATTCCAGTCATCTTTTATGGTAGAGATGGGTCAAAGCAAAGCTTTAAGCTAGAGACTGATAAAAGGAGGAAACCAGTCTTATGTTTTTAAATCATTTTTAATCCCACCATTTCTAAAAGAATTTATCACATTGCATTTATTTCTGTGGCACTCCTTATAGTTTCAGAGTGAGGCAGACTTTTTTTTTTTTTGGCATGGTAATGTGTTAATGAGGCACACAGTCTAGTTGTAGAGTGTAAACCAGTTTGCTCAAGTAAGATGTTTTGTAATTTCTCTGTGCAATTGTACATAAGAAATAAATTATATTTTGGATAGGCAGAGTATTTCAGGAGGATTTTTGTGTCACGCTCCAATATTGCTCACTATTGTCTGTTTTCCTCATTATTTTTATAACTATTTGGATTCTAATTGCTTACCTTGTCTCTTATGTAAGAACAACAGTCTCACATTGGAGCCACAGGATTTAGATTTCAAATCAGCTCATTTGTTGGCTGTCTTTATGATCCTGGGAAATCTACATTTTTACACATCAACTTTCTTTCAGGTTTCTAAAGAGGGACACCCAGAGCACACATGGAATTAATATATAATATTAATATAATATTTCAAACTAACTGTCGAAATAACGAGGGTCACACGTTTCCTTTTCACCACTCTGTCCTAAGTTGCTCAGTGTCTGGAATATGCACACTGCATTAATGAGTAAGCCTAACAGGAAATAATGTCAATATGGCTGCAGCATAGAGTGGAAGATTTGTGGGAGATATAATTGTGAAAGTTCTTGCGTGAAAAGATTCTTGGATGCTTTGCCTCATCCATTGATCTTGTGGACTGACAACCTGTGCTGTTCATTGAATTCTCCAAACGAACTGGGAGACACGTCTTCTGTGTAAGACAAATTGGCTGCTGAGGAAGAGTGATGACAGGCATTTGCTTCCATTATCGATAGTGAAGTGCTTCATTTTTCATCTTAAAAGGGGGAAAAAAAAGACTCACATTGAATTGACTTGTTAATTATGCAGGGTTTTTCCAACATCTCTGGAGTATGGTAGAGAACATGCTATAGTAGTCTCACCATTACAAAACCAAAGGCAGGCCCTTTCTTAGTGCTCAGGTGTGTACATATTTGCTAGTTTTTGTGTCAAAGAAAGAGACTGCCATGTTGCTCATTTTCACCAAGCTGGAAATCCACAATCTGTGTTGCCAGGCAATGGCTTAGAAGAGAAATCTCAGTCTCTAAGCCCCAGGCCACTAATCAGTTCCATAAGTCAACAGATTCATAGGGGAATCTAAATCAGCTGGTGTGATTATTTGGCCAGTTGTTCATAAAGCAGGGCACCAGACTGGATGCATTGGGTCAGCAAAGTCTAAAGTATGTTGACTCCACAGTCTTATGTAGGATGTTATTTAAAGTATATGTTGTTTGGACTTCCTGGATTGGCATTTGTGTAAGGCGAAACCCAAAGCATTTCCTATCCCAGGATATTTTAAGAAAGCCAAATAAAAACATGGAGTGGCGATCATCCAGCCCTGCTACCTCTAAATTTCCAGATTTAGAGACAAGAAAACATCAAACTTGTAACCATTTGGCTTTTCTATATCTGCCCTGTTCCAGAATAATGACATGGAGGCTTCTTTATTTATGAATTAATGTCTAGGACTTAAGCTAGGCTTGTCCTCTAACTATCTCATAACTCAACTAATCTATTTAGACTATTCTATATCTATCATGTGGCTGGTTACCTCTTCTCAATTTCTTACGTCTGACTTCTTCCACATCTCCGTGTCAAATATCCTGCCTATGCCTGTTTCCCAGAATTCCTATCTCTTCACAGAAGTCCCACCTATTCTTTTGAGCCTTGCTATTGGATGTTCAGCTCTTTATTGACAACTGATGCTTTTACACAGTGCACAAGAAGTTGTCCCAACACAAACCCAATCAACATGCTAATGATGTTTTGTGTTTAGCTTGATAAATTTAGATCTGGTTTATTTCTATTTTATTATCTTAATTTATGTTCATAAAAACTTAGTGAACTCTGTAGACTAAAGAGCAAAGAATCCTTGTCACCAAGGTCTTAAATCTGTTAAGTGTAAGGGTGATATCTCAACATGGGCCGAGCCTCATTCTGATCTTGTGATCCTCACTTGAAAACTAAAGGGATAGGCCAATATTATTTGTCTCTTAATTTCCATAAGAAAAAGTGAAAGAATTATTTGGGTTTTGATTGTGCAAGGCATTATTGATACTACAAAGTGAAAAAGGAAAAATTTTCAGCACTTAATAACTTTTCAAAGAAATCACTAAAGCAGCTTAATTTTAGAAATCAAGCTCACCATTTATGCATTCTGTAAAGCATCATGCACACAAACTTATATTAACCATAGCTAGAGTAGTTTAACAGAATGACAGGTATTCTAAAAGGTCATTTCCAAGTAAATGATCTATTTAATAGATAGCAAGATATTTGAAAATAGCAAGCTTACAAAGACAGCCAGGCATATACACAAGCATGAGAACGATGTGCAGTAGGTACTCTGTGCAGAGTTAGGATGATGTGTGCAGTGTAGGATGGAGGTGAGGAATGAATAATCAGTTTACATGAATAAGCAAGTCTCACCCTCCCATAATTTATGTAATCGCCTTCATATTATTGAAAGATAGAGAGTTTAGACCATCTTTCATTTTGCTGAACGTTTAACCATGACACTTTGTTATTGAGAACAGAAAGGTTGCAGAATTGATGTTAGAGAGTGATAAAATAAGCAATAAAGACAAATATTTCATTACAAAAATATCAATAGAGCGCCTTAAATTATTATTATAAACACTGCAATTATAAATATTTCAATAGGAGAAAACAACTGGATTACTTCAGGTTAAGTCTTTGTATTATAGAGCATTTTATTCATACATGAATAAAATGTCTTTGTTGAAAACAGCTTGAAATCTAGAAAAAAATTATTTACTTTTAAATATCTCCATTCTCTCAGTATCTTCCATTTAGTTTCTAATGGGTTATAAGATTTCCCCCACCCCTCATTGTCGACTGCAAAACTTCAGCCGTTAAATTTGAAATGCAACTGTTTTTTTGTTTTTTGTTTTAAAATACCTGTTCATTATTACAAGCAACAAGAAACTTGTCCTTATAACTTAGTTATGGGGCCAGTGAGCTGGCTCAGTGGGTAAAAATGACTGCTAACAAGCATGAAAAGTGAGTTGTACCTCTGAGACCCACATGGAGGAAGGAGAGTACCCATTCCTGTAAGTTGCCTTCTATCCTCCATACGGAAGCCTGCCCATGCACTCCTCCATACGAGCGTGAACATGCAAAATATAACTAAGATGAAATTTAAAATGTTATCCGTGAGTACACTGAGTTTGTATCTTTCAGAGGTGATTTTTATAGGGGCCTTGTTTTCTTCTAATTTCTTCTCTTCACTTACTCTCTTCCCTCTCTTCTTTGTGATAGATGGATGTGCTATTATATCCTTGTCACTTGAGGTACATGATAAGCAGCTGGATATTAATTTGAAAATAGCATAGCATTTCATGAAACAGTATCTTTCTATTCCAACATCAGTTTGAAAGATGTGAGTCTGGGTATTCTCACAGAACAGAACTCTCAGGATGAATGTACGTGTGTGTTAAATTAAAGCAACTTTAAAGTAGTAACCACAGACGAGGCATACCTAAGTGCCTTGCCTCTGTAGCTGTGTGTTCCTTGAGTCCCGAGGACCTCAGCAATTGGAGTAGGTAGCCCCACAAAAGCTCTCAGTAGGGAGTGAAAACCCAGAGTTGCTCAATTCCTAGGCTGGGTGTCTCTGCAGTAAGCCCCGAAGATTCCTGGAGAGATGCTGATCTTTATCCTACCATGAAAGCCTGCCAATGCAGTGCTTCTGCCATCAGAGAAGGAATCATCATCATTATCATCATCATCAGCAGCAGCAGCAGCAACAGCAGGCAAGAAGGAAGGTACAGGAAGGGGAAAGCATCCTCCTTCTGCCATACCCACTTACCCGAGCTCTTTTTTTTTTTTTTTTTTGAAATATATGAATTTACTATGAAATTTAAATATTACAGTGGTGATGCTTACTGGTTCATAGACAACAGTACTTCAACCAATAGCCAAAGTGATACTTTTTAAGAGAAGGCACGGCCCACAATCAGGAGGTGCTTTTCACACCAATCAAAACAATTGGGACGGTTCCTCAGTTGAGGCTCTCCATTTAGGTGATTTTATTTGTGGCAAGTTCACATTAAAACTCGTCACAACAGCCTATAATGTTTTTATGACAATGGATACTAAAAACTCTCCCCTTTCTTGCAACCGTTTACCTCCTTGTATCCTGACGGAGCACAAGTTGCTCTCTTGCATAAACTCCTGCATTCTGAGTTTCACTTCTCAGAATATAGGGACTTTCCCGCTTCTGTTAGATTCTATATTCAAATGCAGTTCATGTGCAGTAAATATTAGCTTAAATTTCTCTCAAATGGTCAATTACGGAAAATCTTCCTAGAAAAGATAAGAATAAGCAAGACAGAGTTTTGATGCATTTTTTAATTATTATTATTTTTTATTCAGCTGTTAGGTAACATTTTCTTAGATCAAGGCCATGTTAGGTCCAGTGCCTTTATGTTAAAGACATGAAAGGACCACCAGAGGAAATGTATTCACTGGAGGTTGCATCTGATGGAGTCACTAATCTCCCCTTGCACATTCAGGGGATTTGACCTACTGTAAGTTCACAATAGATAGATCTGTATGAAAGTGTGTTTGTAAATAAGGCATATTTTGTAGGTACTTACAAAGTTCTGTAGACATATTTAAGTCACATATAAAAAAAACACAAACTGTGACCATGTTACCAAGCAAGACATTAGAGGGGTGTCTTAAGAGATTTGCACTTAGGAATGGAGATAGATAGGTAAGTAAATAATTCTAAGGATCATTTCCCACCTACATTAATGAAATACCTGTAGGAAGGAACCTACTATCTCTGATGGGCTTCTGCAAGACTCGGGATTGTTGAATAAATTAGAGCTTGAAAAATAGAAAGATGGGGATGAAGAGATGGGTTAGTGTTAAGAGTGCTTTCTGCTCTTCCAGAAGGACCCAAGCTAAGATCCTAGCATCCAACTTGCACAACTCACTGCTATTGGTAACTCTAGATCTACCATCTTCTTTAGGGCTTCTGTGGGTACTTACACATGGCGATTATACACCAGAATACAGGCATTCACACACACACAAACACACACACACACACACACACACACACACACACACACGCACGCACGCACACACGCACATACACACACCCCTTCGAAAGTCAGATGAAAAGAATTATCTGCAATAACCACTTCTATCTACAACCAAGAGGAAGTTAGGAAATGGCAAAAAGCTATATTCTGCTAATTATCTTGGATGTAGTAGGTGACAGGTATGAAATTATAAATGTAGGATGGTGTCAGGTTGTAAGAGATAGAAACAGACTAGCAAGGAAATGGCATGAGCAGATGCTACAGTTCTGAAGAATGTGGTAGAGTCCAGAATCCTTGTTACTGAAAGACTTAAGGATGAAGATCACATTTAGTAGAAATTCTCACCCAGTATGGAGGTCTTCTCTATGCCAGAGTGGTCTCTGGATGAGGCAGAAGTGAGGTGCACATGTGTACAGGTGAAGGTGTTGCGTCCTCTGACTGAATTGTGGTTTAAAAGGTGGTTTTGGATTGCCAAGCATGAGTGCTGGGAGCCTAACTCCTGAAGAACTTAACTGAGTAGGCTTTTAGTTCTTACCACCGAAAAGTCTATTTAAAGTTGTTTGCTGAATCTTTGAGGTAAAAGCTAAGTTTCTCTAAGCAGTCTATTTGAAAGCCATTATCACCTGTGGTTTATGGAGGATGTTCTCTGTTTGTGTTAGTTACCCAATAGTATTTCTATGTTCCTTAAGCCCCTCACAGAAGGACAGCCCTCCAATGGCTTCTCTCTTCTGCTATAGTTGCCTCAGCCAGGCTCCAATTGTGATGGCTTAGTCTCTTCTTGGGAGATACATTCTTAGAAGTTTTTTACTCCCTTCATTTTTTCTTACAAGAATCATTATTAAAATCTGGTATTTTCTAGTAGATGCTTTAATTTATAATGCATAATTGCCTTGCATTTAATTTAATAGGTTCTTTGCACACAACTTCTGCTTTCATGAACACCCTCTATCAAGATTACATGGACTCAACCAATAAGGACCATTTTCTTTCCCCAAAGTAAGGGTCAGTAACTGAGTGATGGTCTGCTTCCATCGTCCCACTCTTAGGGACTCTGCCTCTTTCACGGGTCTGCAGTAACCTGATTGGAAATAGCCCTTGTTTTCAAGTCAGAGATGATGCAGGGGCCACAATTCCACTGAAACAGAAATAAGACAAAATGTTGAGAAGAGGAAATGAAGGAACATTGTCTTTAGGAAGGGTGCTTTAAGAATATGAAGACCTGTGTGTCTGTGTCAAATAGTCTGTAAGAGCTATCTCTAGCCATAGCATGTGTGGGAAAATCAGGTAAGATATAAATTTCTTTGAGACGAGATAAGAACAATTTTTGGAAATTAAGGCTCAAATGAAAACAAAGAAGTGATATAGTTTATTTTGTTTTTTGTTTGGTTTTTTGTTTTTTTGTTGTTGTTGTTGACAGATAACTATGTGAGTAAGCTAGAAACCCTTGGTTTAGAGTAACTTTAGCCTTAGTTACCTCTCTGAATTTACTTGTCTTAAAAATTGATTTAATTCTCATTTTGCCAGAAATTCTTAATAACATTTATGGATTAGGACCAAATACCATTGATGAGTTTATAAGCACGTTATAAATGCACAGTTATGAAATGTTATCTTCTGAAGCATTAAACGAGTTGCTGAGCATAAACTAAAAAAAAAAAAGTTCTAAGGGACCTTGTGGCTATTTTACACATGTTGATCATAACTTGTTAGCTAGAAATATTGAATATCTGGCTAGGGATATTAAATAAATTTCATATTAAATAAAGTTAGGGATATGGCTCAATGAGCAAAGTGCTTGGAGTACAAATGGGAGGTCCTAGGTTTCAACCCTTGGAGCCCTTATAAGGTGGGCATGATAGTGTGTATGGCATCCAGAGTTCCTATGGTAAGATGGGAGATGGAGAGAAAGTACCTGCAAGCTTGGGGGCCAGATAGCCTAGCACACATACCTGGGAACAACTCAGAAACCGTGCTTCAAAAGAAGGTGAGAGGTGAGCACATACATACACCTGCGGGTGCCCTGTAGCCTACACATGTGCACTGTGGTGTGTGTGTACATCATCCACATACACAGAAAGCAACATTTACTGTTAATATTAAATAACTCTGCTTCTGAAACATTTTAGAGGGCATAGTGGCTTTTCTAGATTCTTTTGGTACAAACAGGTACAGTACATTGTTACACCTTCCTTACACACCCACCTTACACGCTTGCCTTACAGAGAGGAAACTAATGACATGGAGCTCAAAGTCATGTGACTCTGAGTGGCTGGTATAGAAACATCCACTTCAAAATGCTCCATCCTTTAATCCTGTGTCCATTTGGTAAAGTCTAAATCTGTCTGATTAGAAGAATCCTTGTTTATTTATTTACATGTTGTGCTTTTTCCTCTCTCACAAGAAAGAGTGTAAACTTCTCCTTTTCTAAATATCAGCTCCCATCTCATGTTTGGTGTGAAACAATTCCTGGATGCCTCAGGTCACAGAACTCTTCCATGTTTTTTTTTTTCCTGTACTTCCACACAAAACAAACTATATATAGAAAGAAGCACATATTACATTTAATTATAGAAATATATTATACAGCGTGTTAGGTTACTTCATATGCCTTAGCTTTGCCTCCTTAAGGAGATCGTTTTATATTTCTTAAGCCATTTAAAATGTGCAAGATCAATGGTGAGCCTATAGGAAGAACTCAAATTAGCTTACCTTTAAATTGAGTCAAAAATTAATCCTTAATCAACTGTTACAGCATAGCCCAAACTTCCATGAGAAATGTGCAAACAGGTTCAAAGAGGCCTCCTCTTAGCCAGTGTCATCAACTAGGTGTCTAATCCTGCCACAGCAAACCTGAAGTCTAAAAGTTTATCTTCTGCAAGACTCACTTGAAAAATTGACGACAATCCAAGCTCAATACCTGCCTGTGTCTGTGCTGTGTGCACACAGCTTACCATCTCAAGTTGAGAGCAGCCAGCTGGAAGCTCTTGGGTTAATTTATGGGTGTACTCAAGCAAACTTTGGCAGGCTCAGACCTGATGGAATTTTATCTATAGAGAGGGTAAATGAGGACTCCTAGTCAGTGTATTAAAGAGAACTGCAAGGAATTCTTTTACAAATGTAGTCATGAGGTATTTAGTGCCTCTTTGCAATGCCATCTAGAAAGTGTAACTAGGTGGTTTCCTTCCTTCTGTGCTTGATGCAAGTATTTCTAGGGACATATTTTACGCCCAAGTCGTTGCTAGAAGGAGCATAGGGCACCATCTTTGTCTTTCCTGGTCCATGCGTTTGTGTTTCTCTGAGTGAACACATTGGCTTAGTAATTTGAGCTACAGGCAATTTGAACAAATAAAGACCACAACATTCCTGTTTGGTTTTACATTGTTTACGTCAACTCATCAACTTAATTTTCATGTTTTATATAGTTTATTTTTCTTTAGCAACGACATATGTCTGTTGTAGCTCAAACTATCTGTAAATTGCCTGTCCATTTGTCTTACTGTTCTGTTGATGTGCAGAGACACCAAGGCCAAGGTGATTAAAAAAAAAAAAAAAAAAAAAAAAAAAGCATTTAACTGCGAACTTGTTCCCAGTTTCAGAGGGTGGGTTCATGACCATCACGGCAAGGAGCAGAGCAGCAAGGATGTGGACACGGCACTGTGCTATAGCTAAGAGCTCACATCTAAGTCAAAGGCCATCGCCAATGACATAACACTCCTCCTCCAATAATGCCATACCTCTTAATTCTTCCCCATGCAGTCAGACCACTTACTAAAGATCAATCACACAAATATAGGGCCTTATGGGGGCCACTTGCATTCAAACTGCCTTGTCATTTATCAACATATCTTCATTTATACCTGAAGATTCAAAATCTTCCTCAATTTTGTTCTCACTTCCACAAAAAACTATATATAGAAAGAAGCACATATTACATTTAATTATAGACATAAATTATACAGTGTATTAGGTTACTCCATATGTCTTAGCTTTGTCTCCAAAGCAGTGTGGCTATCTTTGTGGTTTTAATTCTCTCTCCCTGCCTCCCAGTCTCCTTCTTTATCCCTTCTCTCCCCCTCCCTTTCCATAAATAACTTTATACTATTGCCAATCAATAGATTTTTAATATCAAAAATGTAAGACCATTGTAAAAAAATCAAAGTGATTTATTCACATGGTTAGTCATTTTTTCTTTTCTTTCTTTTTTCTTTTCTTTTTTCCTTCTAGCCCTCTTCAATCTAATTCCTGTGGGACTGCGTGTGGTGGCCATCCAAGGGGTGAAAGCCAGCCTTTATGTGGCCATGAACGGAGAAGGCTATCTCTACAGCTCAGTGAGTTCAGTCGTGTGTGTGTGTGTGTGTGTGTGTGTGTGTGTGTGTGTGTGTGTTAGTAAGAAATCATTTAAAGGAACTCATGTCTCCTTATAATTTCAAATCAATTTTGAGGACTGTTGTAAAGATTTTACCCTTTGGATGTTAATGGTCATGCTCTAGGAGGTGAGAATGAACCAATCACTTTCTGCATTATGTATTTTTACATCTAATTTCAACTTCTGGATAATGCAGTTTGGAACCTACCCCTCTGTTCAGTTTCAAGAGTAAGATACTTTTCTTCATTAACTCTCCTTTGAGGATAGCAGATGATGTATTGAGGGTCTTTTTTTTTTATATTATTGTAGAGAAAGAACTTTCATAGATGCTCCCTAGTATGTCATATTCTCTCATTAAAAGAATTACCTAATTTAAAGACAATGAAAATTTGTAGACTGAGCTCTGGATTAGGGGCAATGACATCTGTGTATTATACACACATCAACATAGTGTGTGTGTGTGTGTGTGTGTGTGTACAAACCACTTTTTTACTTTTTTATCTTAGTTTTTTGGACCTTTGAAATGATGGTGTTGGTCCCTCCTATGTATAACATCTCTTCAAATCTAAAAGTGAGAAATGATGTAGCTACAGTAGCTATACCATGAGCACTGATTTATTTTTAAGAATTTAAGACATATTTTTAAGTTAACACTATCCTGGTTGTTCTCTCTCAAAATTTTAAATACATGCCTGAAAAAAATGTAAGTGTTCTGAATAATTTATGTTTTTCATACCAGAATTGGTTGTTTGTGACTCATAAAAACAATGTCCTTTGAAAACTACAGCTAAAGGTTTCTACACACTCTATAATCTTGGTCATTGTGTGGACTATCTAGGAAGTCCACCTGTGCTTCTCAACTGTGGGGTAAACACTGAATAGTGTTAGTATACTTCAAGAAACTATTTACTGTATATCTCATACATAATACATGCTTATTAGTAATGCCTCTGTAATCATATTACATTTAAGCTCCTATTGTTTGAATGTTCCCAACCACCTATGGTAAATATCATGTAACAGATAGACCAGCTTCTCTGAGGTGATCATTACATGCTGCTTGCCTTTATTGCTATGACATACTCTCCCCATAAATATGTATAATGAATGAGTTAGTGAAAACACAAGATAGTTTGAAGAGATTAAAGGTGACAATCTATTTCTGAGCATATTCAGATCTGAATGTCCACTTATATTTACAAATTTACAAAAATTTCCATTTATATTTATCCACATGCATATGCTACACATGCACATACATTGTCAAAATCATATTTAAAGACGGAAACATTTTCATGCAAAGTAGCAAGCATTCATTTTTCATGCCTCATGGTAGATGCACTGACAATTCTTCATAGAACATCATCAGGAAGCTCTTTTAAAATTTTCTTTAACTTTTTTTCATCACCAGAGATTGACCTAGGGACTCCAACATGCTATGCGAGAGCTCCACCCCTGAGCTATGGCTCCAAACCCTCACAAAGTCACTCAAAATAGAAAAATGAAAATAAGCGTAAAGAAGGGCACTTTGTTCAATAATTCTATTTAGCTAAACAACAGCAACACAAATGTTGAGTGGGATAAAAACTAAAATGTGGAGAAGACTGAGGCTGGTATCCAAAACTGCGTGAGGCATCACATTCACATGTAAAGGCTCAGGGTCCAACACCCAGAAGCTGCAGGGCATCTGTCACTGAGCTAGGGTTGATTTTTGTCGGCCAATGGTTGATGTTAATAATAGGCAGTACAGAGTGCAGTGAAGATTCCTCCCTTAAAGCTTTTTCAGTGTTATATTCTTTCTATATTTTTTATTTAGAAATGAGGCTAAGTATATGGGTTTGGGGTCTGTAGGAGGGAGATATTTCAAAGAAACTTACAGTTTTGATTATAGTTGGAATTATGAAATAGACTCATCACTTTTGTAAAGCCATCAATCACATACTGAATTACAGGCTCTGCTATTTAAGATTGCTTTTTATCAGTTTCTTATAAGATTGCTTATAGAATCATAGTGCTTTCTTTGCTAGAATGCCATGGTCAATCATCCTATAATTCTAAGTGGATCATCTAGGATGCTAGGGTCAATTATCATATAATTCTAGGCAGATCATCTCTGGCGTATCTCCTCTGGTTCTTTCAAAACACCTCTGTCTCTGGCCCAGACTGATATGGTGAGTACTGGTTTAAAACAGTCTGTAATGGGACTAAAGAGTCCAATATCAGAGTGTGTGGCCCCCTCATACTCTGTACTGCATTCCTCTGTCCGGTGTAGTGCAATGAGAGATGGGGGCAGAGACCTTGTGAGATCAAAGGCAGTTGCTATCTTCATCTTTCCTGAGGTGTGTTTGCCATGTGCTAAGGTTTGAAGTTATTTGAAAAGCAGCTTCCAGTTTCCTGTGACCAGTGCACTAGTGCACATGAGTGAGGGCCATCAAGAGACACGTGGAGGGAGGGGTCAGTGGCTGTTCAAACTGCAGAACTCCTAGAGAAGTAGATTCCAAGAGGAATCCGTGGGTGTTTTCTTTTTCATATTGCCATTTTTCTGGTTTCTGTTTAGGTTTAAGGTGGAGGTGCACTCCCTTGTTGCCTTTGAGTCTCTTCATTCAATAAGAAGCAGGAGGGAAGATGAGTAGTGAGGTGGGCTGGTTGCTGTAGCATGGAGCTAGAAGGGTTAATGTCAGTAGTAATAGTTTATATGTGTATCTATATGTATATCTAGATCATTTATATCTGCATCATATCATCTACTTCTATCTCTTTCTCTATAGATATCTATACCCATATCTATAGATAACCTATATCTGTATCTATCTATATCTATGTCTAATTATATATTATCTATATCTGTGCCTATACATAATCATTCCATTTTACATGTTTAAACCTACTTTGCTTTTTATCTTTTTAAACTCTATTGCATTATTGAAACTTTCCTTTTCTTTTACTCTTCTAAACTTTAGCTGCATTTCTGTTCCTTAGTGGTTGCTTCTAGTTTTCAATTTTTACACACACACACACACACACACACACACACACACACACACATACACATACTGACATATAATTTTGTATTTCTGTCTTCAAAAAAGCTCATGAGCTATGGGATATTTTCTTGGCTATTAAATAAAATTTCCCAATCTGATTACCTGTACTTTAAAATGAATTATTTGTAGATACCTTACTTTTTAACCAACCTTTGAAAATAATCTCTATGAATAGTTTGTATATGTGTGCACACACACGTATGTGTTAAATTTACTCTTGCTGTGTTTACTGTTTTTCTAAAGTACATCTTTCATTATTCTCTGTGTGACGGTCCATGTGTTGTGGCTTAGGGTTTGTGTGAGAATCTCCGTGTAACTGAGGATTTCCTGCCTCATGAGTTCATACTTCCTTTGGTTTCTCCCTTTGACTATAGTCCAGGTACATGTGTGTGTTTCACTGGGCCAGCATTTTCCCTGGCCAGCATTTTCCCTGGCATCCACTGGTTTCTGGCACCTGCTGTTGAATGTAAGAATTTGTTGTCAATTTAATATTTCCTTTTATGCAATCTCTATAGAAACCTAAATAATATTTTCATTTTTTATATTTCCTGTTCTTAAACTGTCTCGACCTGTTAGAAGTTTCTAATGAGCTTTTAATACAAAAAAAATATAATTCTCCAATGCAAAACCATTTTAACTTGTATCCCATATTCATGTCATGTCTTTTGTGCTATTTTTATGATGTAAGCTAGGAACATTCAAACTCATTGTGTTCAAATTTTATGCAGTTTTGTGATTTCAGTCGTGGTGTTTTTTGTTTCTGAATGTTGAATGGCTTCTATTAATATCCTCCTGTTCTTGATTTATTTCTTCCTGTTTTTTTTTTTATTGTGTAGTTCTTTTTCACTCTTTACAGAAAGTCATTAACTTATCTTGCCAAGCATTTCTAACATAATTCGTCAGTATTTTCCATAGTTACAAATTCATATTTTAAGCATTCATTTTCCCATGTGACATTTTATAATCCCATTCAGGTTAGATTTTAGAATAAATTCGTTAAGTGTTCAGGGTTTTGGCTTTGGGGCATGTCTTTTTCTTTTGATAGTTCTTCTTGTGAGGTTTGCTGCTATGTTGTAGCAACTTTTTTTTTGGTAGATTCTATCCTGCCTCCAGTAACTCAAGTTTAGGTAGTTTTAAGGCATTCCCAAGCTCTTATCCTTGGTAAAAGGGGAGTGAGTGCAGGAGCCAGGGGTGAGAGGTGGTTTTGTCTAGTTGGTTTTCAGGTCATGGACTACACTGTGCTTTAAGGTAGGCATATCATTGTTTTCACTGCATGATAGCTCAGTGCAGCTCACTCTATTAGCAGCTAGTCAGGCTCTGGTCCATGATTTGCACTCAAGAATTTTAGTTACATCAACGAAGTTGAAAGAACTTTGGGTAAAATTGCTTTTGATAGGACACAAAGCCAGGCTGACCTGAAGCTGCAGCCAGTATGGTGCTGTCTCTACTCCATGGGAAGCTTGTGGTTGCTTTGACAGTGTTGATTCTGGCAATGTGGTCAGCCTTGAGTTTTGTATTCTACTTCTGTTGACCTTATTTGGAATGAGAGGGTACATGATACTGTAAACATACAATGAATAATGAATTCTCTTTTCTCTTCTCTTCTCTTCTCTTCTCTTCTCTTCTCTTCTCTTCTCTTCTCTTCTCTTCTCTTCTCTTCTCTTCTCTTCTCTTCTCCGCTCCGCTTATTTCACTTAGCAAAATGTTTTCATTTTCATCCATGTTATAGCATGCAATAGGGTTACATTTGTTTTGAAAACTTAGTAAGATTCCAGTGTGCGGGGTTTTGTTGTTGTTGTTCATTCATGTATTGAAAAGCATTTAAGAGTTCCTTCTACTTCTTGGTTATGGGATTAATGCTGTACCAAACATAGTGATACAAATATGTCTACAAAATCTCTTCATTTCTCTGCATATATGCCCAGAGATAAAGTTACTAGACCATACAGCTCTATTCAAAATCTTTTGGAGGACCCTGTACTGTCTTCCCCGCATCGGCACTGTTTTGTATTGCTACCACCAGTGCACGATGGTTCAAATACCACTTCCCCAGCCAACACTTGACGCTTTCTGAATTAATTGTTTTGCTTTTGATGTTGATCACCCCATCTCATAGGATGAGACCAAGTACAGTTTGAGTCAAGGTTTAATTTTCAAGGCCCCAAAGGTCACTGACATTCCGTACATCACTTATGATGTCTTCTCCATAGTCTTGTGAGAGGAGCACATTTAATTCCTTTAGCAGTGTTTCGTTTACATGCTTGTTTTATCTGTTTGCTGCTCGGTTAGAGCTTGCTCATGCGTGGTGGGTATTTACTCTTTACCAAGTACTACTCACAGATGTTTATTTGCACATGACACGTGGTCTGGTTTACTTTCTTGGTGGGTTTTTGTGCAGAAAAGTGCACCAAGCATTTCCCTTTTGTTCCTCTTGGTGTCTTATAGTGAGGGGACTGTTGGCAAATTCATTGTCATAAAACTGTGATTCTTGTTTTTCTAGAAGCTTTGATTCCAATCCTCACATTTGAGGCTTTAATCTCCTTTGAGTGAATTTAAAAACATATGTTTTATGGTTATGAAGTTTTCCCAGTATAAGCATTAAAATGCATTTGATTTTGTGTGTGTGTGTGTGTGTGTGTGTTTTAAGGTCAGAAACTATGAGGCTAATTGCTTTATTTATTTTCCCCTTTGTTTTAGAGTTTCTTTTGACTTTTAATGTGCATTAATTTTATTCTACAGGAAAAGACATCGAGATTTAATAAAAATGATATTGAATATATAGGCTGTTTAAGATTATTTGGACTTTAAAGCAATATTCAACAGTCTGCTATATGAACTTTGGATATCTTATTATTCATTTGTACCTTCTGACAGTTTTTTTATAGCGAAGTTTTTAAGTGCATTGGTTTTTAACTTCTTTGTTTAAATTTAAACTCACTGTGTCTTTTTGAAAGGAGTTTAAAACAATTTTAATGAAATTAGATAACACTTTTTAAAAGTATATAAAATGAAAGCTCTTTCACGCCCTGTGAAAGAACCAACTGAAACAGATATTTTATGTAAATTTTTCATTATATACATAAATTATATTATATGCATATTGATTAAATATATGATTTAATTTTTGTGGTTTAACTGGTTCTGCTTTCATGTTTAATTTCTGTTATTTTTATGCTTTGTTCTCTTTGAGTTTTATATTTTTGAAATGCCTATAAGACCACCTAGAGTTTCTTAAATTGTTATATTTAGGTGAGGGTCAAAGGAAGAAGGGAATATTTGCATTACACAGAAAAGAGAGCAAAGCTTAAAGTCTACATTCTTTATAAATTTACTCATACCAACATTTTTATACTGAAGTAATTTGAACTGAAGCTTGTATACATGACTGAATTGCAGAGGAATGTCTTTGAGCCTATACTGTAAATCTAGGTCATTTTCATATTGTGCCTAGGAAGTTGGTAATGCAGTTTTTAGTAATTATGGTATACATTGATGTGTACATAAATATTCAAGGATGGTTCTGCAGTTCCATTGCAGATACATTTCTCTATTCTGAATCTGTGATGTTCACAATCCTTCTAGTAGCCCAGCTCCAGAGCCAGCTGATATGTCCTTTAGAAATCACCATTGAAGAGGAAACAAAATGCCTCTTGCACATTAAGGTGCTAGCAATTTGCTTCTGTTTTGCTGGTAGGTAAGCTTTGAATTCATCTTTGATACCTGAGACAGATGTTTTAACAATCACGATCATGAGCATATTCTCTTGTATAGGAAGTCTTTCACTAAAAACTTTCCGAGTTTAAAAGCATTGCATATTATAAGAAATAAAGGGAAATTTTCCTAAAAACTTGGGAAACTATGGTTACATTGGGAAAAGTCTTGGTGATGTTTTAGCCAATTCTGGTTTATGCCTAAAGTCAATTTCAGTCATCTAGTGTACATTGATAGGTGCTATTCCACAGGCCACACATTGTGCTAAACACTCAACATACAAAAGCATTGACTGAAAACTCCTTATCTTTTTAAAATTTTACATATTGTTGTAGGTAAATGTGGTTAGGAGTTTGTTCCACTTACAAGTTCAAGGTCTCAGTGCCCAAGACCACCTGCACTTCTTACACCAAGTCAAAGTTCATGACACCAACACAAAGTTCAGAAGATTCACAAAATTATTCTCTTGCTTGATGAATTACTAGAAACAAATTCTTATAAATAGTTTTACTCATAGTTATGAGTTATCATAGAGAAGTGATGCAAGGTAAGTTGGCCAAGGTAGGACTAAGCATATAGCTGAAAGGTAGAGCCCTGCCAAGTGCCATGAGGCCTGTGTTCAATCCGTTGTCAAGACAACAAAATAAAACAGCCGAAGGAGCAAGCACACAGGGTCAAGTTCTGCAGAAGCACCAAATACACAACTCCTGTTTCCCTTTCTGTGGAATAAGAATGTGTCAATGTTTTGCTTCAGTGAGCAACGGTGATGGAGAATTACTGACCTGGAAGCTCTTCAGAGGCTCTGTGTTAAGAGATTTCACTAGGGCTCCAGTAGTTTGTAGGCATGATAAAATGGGCCGGATGCTTCTCTAGCTCTGAATGAATGGCACACAGCTCCTAGCCTGAATTACACTTGTCATTCTTTGTCTAGGACATGTCCTTCAGACAAAGAGGTTGTCTCCTGGTACTTGGGGGCAAAGTTAAATTCCTAATGTGCTGTAAAATCATCCAATAGAAATGGATGCTATAGCAAACTATGTTAACTTGGCTCCATCCCCACGATCATATTTGCCTTCACTGTTTTGAAGCTTTGATAGACACAATCCTTCTTGTAGTCCAGCAGTGGTTTCAATCAGCTGAAATGTGCCCTTTCCTACCGTGTGTGTGTGTGTGTGTGTGTGTGTGTGTGTGTATGTATGTGTGTGTGTGTGTCCCAACTTGGAAGACGAAAACAGTAAAGAGTGGAGAAAGGAAGTTTGGAGCAGAGGTTCTGGCATGTCAGCATTTGGGAAGTAAAAACTGAAGTGAATGATTTGGGCAACTTCTGAGCCTTGACATTTGCATCTGGAAAATTATACTGAAAAGGCAATTTGAGTAATTTGCATTTTAATGAAGTTTGATGTACTTAGTACACATGTCACTGGCATTTCATTGATTAATAATGATTAATATGTTTAGGAAAGCTCGATTTTTTATTGTAATCATTGTTTGTTTTATAAACTTTAAATAGTTATCTCCCAAATATGAATTAGGTAGTTTATAAACTGATGATCATTTTCTTTAACAGAAAGATCAGTTAAAATTACATTAACACTATTTAACACTGCCTGAAACTGTACCAATTGTATATGAATCTATGGCAGTGATAAATATTCACTTCTTTAAATCTGTCTGTGTTCTAGTGAGTGGTAAGTTATCCTGACGGCAGCTGTAAGGACTGCCAGGAGGGCAGTACTAATGACCGTGTTTGTACAAATAATAAATTTTTGGTTGTTACTTTTAAAAAATGCTTTTAGATTTGTATTCAGGTTTCAAAGCAGTGCTGGGAAAGATGTAAGAAATTAATTTTTAGCTATTGATAATGAAATGTTGCTTAGACAGGAAATTGATCTAATAAAGCAGATCCGAGTAAGGGAACCAGAATATAGGTCTAGGTGTGAACTGAACAGCTGCAAGATTTTCATGACGTATAATGACACCTTACCATCGTGGACTTTTTCGTATCTCCCCCACACTGTCATGTGTCTCATTAGATCTTTGTGATGACTCTGAAATTATTATTGTGGACTGACAGAAGGCCCCTCTAGGAAACAGACAGGTTGAATGAATAAATGATGCTTTTTGAAAGAGACACGGATGGGTAAAGGGGAGCCGCTTTTCTTCAACATCCATTCCTGCAAGCCACATTGCCCTTACTTTCTCTCACAATGAACTGTTTATTACCCTATAGTCTTACAATTACTACGAAGCCCAGAAAACTTTGAAAAGCTTTATGTAAAGACAGCAGGAAAAGTTATTAGGAAAACAAAGGGCAGGCTGCTTGATTCAAGCACAACATTAAACAACGTTTAGAATCTCTCACTGTCTTAGGTCAGTGAAAGCAGACACCTTAGAGACTGGCAAGGACTCTGTGTTTTTGAAAAAGAATTAAGAGTGATTGAGAGATGCAGAGAACAAGAGTTCTGATGGAGAAGAGAAGAAGACCATCAAGGGCTGTCAGAGATGAGTGTAGAGCCATAAGTTGGATCAGAGATGAACATGCTTTTCGTTTAGGCCTCTAATTACCTTTACTGCCTCTTCATTACAGGTGCCCATGTTTCCCTGTAATTCAGTACACAATAAGCATTTTTACATTAACTGCAGTCAAAGTAGTTTCCTTATTTGGGGCTTTGAGAAGACATCTGTCCGTGTTTCTCCCTTTGTTAGAACTAATTGTTTTCATGCCTTGTCGATCCTATCTACTGCTCAGACTTAGAGAGCCTGTATAACAAGTATGAATTCTTCTCACAGAGATAAAAGCTGAAGTCTCCAGATGAAGACATCTGCCAAGACCTTGTTGAGTTAGGTGATAGTAGCATCATGCAGCCTAATCCTGGCAATTGTTAATTGGTGTTTTGTGTGCGTGTGTGTGCAAATTTTGTTAGTCATGCACCTCTGTGTTGAGACTGATCAAAGTGACAGCTTGAAAAGCCTGAATTGCCCATACTTTCCATTCTGTAGTGAAGAAATGCTTTATCAAAGAGGTGTGGAAAGGAAAGAATAACCGTGGTTCCTTCTGGGAAGCCACCCACTTCTTCTCATCTCTGTGAAAAATGGTGTCTTAACCCAAAAACATAGTGTATTCAGAACTGAGACGTAAAGTTATCCCTTACAGTGTATTCATTTCATTAATTCATTCATCTCTGTGTGTCTGTGATGTCAGCATGTATATGTGTTCATTTGTTCATGTATGAATACATGTGTGCACACCTGTTGAAGTCATAGGTTAACTGTGGAATCTTCCTTGATCTCTCTCTACCTTATATTTGGAATAAGGTCTCTTACAGACTTAGAAATAACCGATTGGCAATGTTGGCTATCCAGTGAGACCCAAGGATGCTTCTATTTCCACCCATGTAGTACTGAGATTACAGACATGTACTACCCATGTAGTGCTGAGATTACAGACATGTACCACTGTGCCTGGATTTTACATGCATGCCAGGACATCTGATCTCTCGTCCTCATGGCTACATTCCAAGTATTTTACCCACTTGACCATTTCCCCAACCCTTTCAGTTCAATTTACATTCCTTTATCAGCGTACTTCTGCCTGGAAACATGTAAGATTGGTGGCCTCTTAGGAAACATTATATAGAGGGGAGGAGAGAGATAACAAAGCAGAGGGGGGGGGGAGAAATGGGTAGGAATTTGTCATTAATGTCAAATGAATCCCGGAATTTTGAAATCACCCAAAGAAAATTAAAAGCCAGAAGCTTGCTAAACAATTATATTGTTAAGAATATAATCTAAGTCATAAATGTAGATTTTTTTCTCTTCATTAATTTATGAGTTTTTGAATTTTGAATCATTTCTTTTCATCTTATCTTTTGGCCACAGCATCTGAGCCCAAAATAACTTGTTTTTTCCATTTTGTTTTTCTCCCATAACTGAACTGGGATGTTGAATTAAGAGAAAAATAATGGAATCCTGACAGCATGGGAATCTGGAAGTTAACTACTTGGTATAAATTCTCATTTATTATTATTATTTTTTGTCTGTGTGTGTGTGTGTGTGTGTGTGTGTGTGTGTGTGTGTAAGAATTAGCCATCAGTTTTACCTCGACTGGGTTAAGTGAGCACCACTCACCATGCAGGATGTTTTGTAGACCTTACTAACCTACTACACAACATGTTCTTTGATGTTAGAGATTACATAGAATACAGGTTTGTATTTTTACACCGAAAGCTGCATGCAGCTCCCATGTGAAGGCTTTAATCTTGTTGAGTAAGTCAGTAGAGAACCATTGAGCTTCGTTGTTGTGGTAACTCATGTCTGTCTGGTCCCACCGGTCTGTGCAGGGGTTTCCTGAACTGTGGATTTTCCAATTCAGTTAATGACTCACCTTTAAACAGACTGTGCCTGCTTACTGTACAGTAGCAGATTATGTTGGTCATATTCATTACAGTTTGTAGCTTCCAGAAAACATTCTTACTTTAGCCCTAAAGCTGGCCTACACTGTAAACATTATCAAATGTGTTTCTACTGATGGTTTTTATTGAAGAAAAATAACAAGACAGCCCCTCGGAACAGCATACATGAGGACCTCAGCTTTAATAATTTAAAATTATGCACATTTTTAAGTTTTCCTTTCTGACTTAAATACTGTGCATAGCATAGGTATCTAACTTTAGTCATAATAATGTTAGTTGCTGCAATGAATAGACATGCATATGTATGTACATAAATTTATATTACTTATTTATGTTTTATTTTGTTTTCAGTACAAAGTCTCCTTTCTATTTCAGGATGGCCTGTGACCCATGTTTGCCTGGGATTGACAGAACATTTGTCTCAGCTTCTAGGATGCTGGGGTTATAGATATGAGCTACCACACATACCAGCAATAGACACAGCTAAGAAGGCACTAAGAACAGTCAGTTCTTTGCATCCATGCATAGAACTTAGTTACAGTGATGGTTCCTACATAACCTAATTCAATATGTTTAGCTCCCTTGGCCACTGGGTGTTGATTACAGAATAGTTATTATCTAAGTAGGGGAAATTAGCTTCAATCCCAAGACTGGGCTTCATCTTAACGGGAATTGACTTTAAAAACAAAACAGGGATTGGGTCCCATCAATAGGTTATATAATCTCAAATGTGAAGTGCTAAACACACATGCATCAAAGCAACACAAAATGGACTCACCAGGCTGTGTTTATATATATGTATATGCATGTATGTATTTATACATGTTTATATATGTAGGATAGTAATGATTAAAGACTGGTCGTCATGAATTTGAGAGGAAGTTAGATATAGGAGGAATTGGAGGGAGAGGGGTTGAAATGATGTAACTACAGTACTAATAAATAATATCCTAAAAGAATGAAAAATTACAGCAAGAACAAACAGAGCAACAAAAACTCATAGCATTTGGAAGTGAGAGCATGGACCTTTTAACCTGACAAAAGTCTGGAATGGTTCAGAGGATAGAAGAATGAAGACGGAGCAATTACACATCAATCATAACCAGTCTCCTCCTATACCACCTTAAAAATTAATAGGTTTGCTCCTCAAATCTGTCTTGCTCTGGAACAAGAAAACGTAAAACTTAATTATTTTTCCTTTTGCTCCCTCCAGCACGATCCAGTTTTCCAACATTGGGGATTTCTCTTTGTTTGAAATGTCTCTATACATGTCACTTAAAGGAAAGCATACTATATGAAATAAGTTTACCACCCATGGCTTTCCATCAGAGAGAAAAAGAGAAGGAAGCTATGAGCAAAATTCCACGGAAGGAAACACAGCAGGTTTCCAACTTACGGCTGATATTCTGTTGTCATTATTGTTGTTATTATTTTAATTAAAATGGGAATGGAATAGAGATAAAGTCAAGGAGAGAACTAGAGGCAGGCCATTGTTGTGATCACATCTGGAGAGAAGCTAGCTGATAAGCTGATAAGGTAGCAAAACACCACGAATGAAGCAAACGAAAAAGCATGCGGTAGGTGGTCCAATCAGAGCAGTAGGAGAGCAAACAAGGCAACTCCTGATGTTCTTTCATTCCTCATATGTTTGCACCAAAATATTATTTCTGTACTTTAGATGATAATCTAGTTATTGCAATGGGGAACTTAATTGCACATTTAAATACAAGTGCTGTATATTTCGGTCAACTGAAATAGGAAGGGCTTTATTATTTTGAGTTCACAGAGCGCATAAACATCCAGTGGGGAAAGTTTGTGCCCTGGTTCTAGTTTGTGCTGATTTCTTAGTGAAATTTTGATAGAAATGGATTAACTCTCAAAGGTCCTGGATTAGGATTTGGACAATAATCACGTAGCTGCCTTACACACACCCAACACGAATAAGGCACATTCCAAATGTGAGTCACTGGTAGACGAGATGTGAGTCCATAGAGAGAACTTTGTGCCTGGTTTGTAGTTTTTCTAGTTTTCCTTTCCAGGGGAGGAGATTTGATTTTGGTTTATTGAGACAGAGTCTCATTATTTTGTTCAAACTGATCTCCAAACTCAGGGTCTTCTTGTCTCCGCCCTGCGTGAAGGGATCCCAGGTGACCGAGTTTAACTTTCATAAACCCACTTCTCTGTATCTTCTCTGAAGTGGGTTTGGCTACAAGCCAAAGAGAAGCTGTAATAATGGTATAAGAAATCATAGGCTTAAAGTTTTCCATGTAAGCAGAATTCTTGAACTAAGCAGTTAAATGATGTTGGATCTCTGGTTGGTTCATCCAGCCTTCTCCTCATGATAGAAGATGGCTCCTGCATCCCTACCAAGTGAGTATACACTCTAGACAGGGGAAGGGTGCATAGAAGTTGAAATGGAACATCATCAAGAAAGCTCCATCCCCCTCAGATGTCTAACTGACCTCTACTTACAGATCTATAGATACAGATACCATGTGGTCACTTCTTGGTGAATTTGGACCAGAGTAATGTCTAGTTTTATTTATCTGTTTTGATTTCAATGTTAAGCATTAGACTTTGCTATTTTCATCTAAATCATAGTTTTCTTGGTGAATTTGAGCACCCAGAGCAAATTGCCATAACTGGGTGATTTACATGATGGGTTTATTTCTCATAACTCTGGAGGCGAAGGGTAGAGAGGGAGGAAGCAATCTCTTTCCTGTTTGTTCTTAGAATGGCACTAATTCCATGATCAGGGCCCTATCCTCATGATGTAATGTAATTTGGATGTAATTCCATCTCAAAGGAATTTTCCAAATACCAACATGGACTCAACATGAATTTGAAAGAAATACAGGTATTTAATGCTTAGCAAAGGACTGAAGAAGTGAACTGGTCATGGAGATAACTCAGTGGCCTATATTGTTTGTTACACAAGTATAATGACCGAAATGTGATCGATAGAACACATATTTTAAAAATCCATAGCTGTTGGTTCATACACTGGAGCAGTAGAGACACAGATAAATCCCCATGACTTGTTAGATAGCCAGTCTAGTCAATTTAGCATGTTCTAGAGCAGTGGTTCTCAACTTTCCTAAAGTTGTGACGTTTAATATAGTTCCTTATGTTGTGGTGAACCCTAACCATAAATTCTTTTTGTTATTACTTCATAACTGTAATTTGGCAACTATTATGAATTGTAAGTACTTTTGGAAAGAGATGTTTGCCAAAAAGTTTGCAGCCAACAGGTTGAGAGATGCTTCTCAAGATCTGTAAGAGACCCTGTCTCCAAAAACAATGTGGCAAGAATGACAACGGAAGATGTCCTCTTGCCCCCACATGTGTGCATGTACCCAGTCACACAGTTACATAAATGTGCTCCTCCCACACACACAAGGGAAAAGACACTATATAACAAGCTACCTGGCATCTGTAATACCTTTTCATACATAAATCTATATGTAATATAATATTTAAGGACACAAAAGAGATAGACACATGAGCATATTGAAATGTAGATTATAGATGCCTTTTTTAAAGTTGTTTGATATTTGCAATAAATAATATTTAAATAATTATTAATATTTAAATAATATTAGTCATCAGGCTCATGAACTCTTCTACTAGAGACTATAGGGAAGAAAGATTACCTCTAATCTTATTTAGAATCAAACAGATTAGGGTTTCCCTGGAATTTGAGCAGAAGAGTTTTGCTGATTGAATTTCCAAATTAGATTGCTGGGTATTTCCTTTGAAATGTCTCACTAAATATAACTAGGGCAAGGATGAATAAGCATTGCTACTTAACAGTAGATACTTACTTCACAATTGCTACTTACTTCACTGAAGAGGAAAGGCTCTTTCTGGGAACTGTGACAGATAACTCTTAGTCACTCAATATGTCATGAGGAAAACGGAAAGGTACCATGTAGCAGTGTCTAGCAGTGTCTCTGTGCAGGCATCCTTGACTGGTGGCAGTACCCTGCTCATGAATATTCAGAGACAGTGAAGCTTTCCATCCTCCTATTCATCCAGTCACTTACTACCTGCATATTTGTAATTGACAGGGTGCTCACATTGGAATAGATTAGTGGGTCTCAACCTATGTGTTGCAACCCCTTGGGGGTCGCATATCAGATATCCTACACATATCAGGCATTTACATTATGATTCATAACAATAGCAAAACTACAGTTTGAAGTAGCAATGACAAGAATTTTATGGTTGGGGTCACCACAACAGGAGGAACTATATTTAATTGTCACAGCATGAGGAAGGAGGAGAACCACTCTCTTCAATTTTAGAAGCAAAACAAACAAACAAACAAACAAACACTTTTATTATAGTGGGGGAGTCCAATATATATATATATATGTGTGTGTGTGTGTGTGTGTGTGTGTGTGTGTGTGTGTGTGTGTGAAAGTGCTGTCAGAGAGATCAAGATGAAGCTTCTTTGCCTGGCTCTTAGAATAAAGTTTCAAATGTTCACTAATTTACCCAGAGGCAGTTTCTGTTCTTTGAACTATCTCTCTTTGCATTTTGACTTTCTGTTTACATTCTGTAGAATGTATAGCAAGATGAATAGTTTTAAAACTTGCTGTATACCACATGCTTAAAGGCTTTCGAAAGTTGCCAGTATGCTTTTAGGTTTTGCACGAACATTTCTGGTTATTTTCAGCAAAAACATGCTTATTGGCTTGTTGGAATTATCTTAATTACTTGAGAGGTCTGATTGGCAGCACATATCCTCCAAACCCTAATTACTATTTTTTTTTAAAGACAATTTTTGTAGAACAAGTGAAAAAGAATTTCACAATACATCTCAGACCTGAATCACTTATTTATAACTACCTTCTTCTAGTATGTATCTGTGCCCTCTGTCATCCTGTCTGGATTAGGCTATTGCATTTTTTCAGTTTACTTTAATGAAAAACTTGGTAGCACCAAGAAATATCCTAAAGGATCTCCTGTACTCCAGATATAAAATGTATACCATACTTTGTGGGCCCACTGTCACATTTCCCTGACTGTGAAATAAGTTTGTTGGTTAGATGCAATGGTGTGTTGAATACCATGGTGGTGATTAAAGCATTCTCCAACTGCGAGAGAGAGAGAGAGAGAGAGAGAGAGAGAGAGAGAGAGAGAGAGAGAGAAACTTTGAAGTGAGCATAAAAGTAGGTCTTCACAGCTCCACATTAAGCAATGGTTTCATAGAAATGACGCCAAAGTCCAATCAATAAAAACCAAAATAAACTGGATTTTTATCATAATTAAAATCTTTTGTGTTTCAAAAGATATGATCAAGTGAAAACTCAGTTTAGAGAATGGAAGAAAAAGTGAAAGTCACCTACCCACGTGGGAACTCATACCTGGAATGCGTGAAGTACCAGCACAACTGAGTAGTAAGAGGACGCAGTTGTGTGTGCAGAAGCCTGGGAGTCCTGTAGTGACGGGGCACTTACCCACCAGTTACAGGGAAACAAAATGGGCGCAAAGAACATCAGAAGTAGACACACCTAAAAAAAACAAACCAAAACCAACCAACCAAACAAACAAAAAACCTCAAACTGAAAACAGTGAATAGCTACATGAAAAGTTGCTCCACACACACCCTCAGTCAACAAGAAGCTGTAAATTCAAATCGCACAGAGATACTGCCTCATACACACTAAGGTTATATTTAAAAGGTTAGATAACACTTGTAGGTGAGAAGTGAATTATTTATACTTTGCTACTGGGTATATAAAGTGTTGTATACATTTTGGAAAAACAGTCTTGGTGCTTCCTCAGATGCTCAGATACTTTTATTTTTGTATAATCAGCAACTATACTATCAAGTATTTACTGCAAAGAAATAGTAGTATAATTAACTGCAGTCCCCAAATGGAAGCACTCAAATGTTCAACTAACAAATAATTAAAGTTTTAAATATCCACACAGTAGAATATATGTAGGTGGCTATAAAAGTCATTGACACATGCTGAAAAATTCATTTGAAACCTGTGAAAACATATTACAGGAAGCTGATATTTTTAAAATGCAAAAACAAATAAAATAAAAAGAAACAAAGGCAATTCATTTATAGAATGTGATCAGGACAGGCTTCTCTATCACACAGCAGATCAAGGGTGAGACGTCATGTACTACAGAATGCCAGGGCTCACATAAGTAGACGGAAGAGAGAGGCTTGCTGCCAAATGGTGAGCATTTGCTTTCCAGGGTCATGACAACTTCTAAAATTGATCCTGATCCTTACAACTGTGGGATTGCACTAAAAACTACTGTTTGTATATTTTGACTAGTTAAGCAGTAGAAGTGCATGAATTACAAATCAATAAGATGGTGACTTTAAAAGTCAATTTTATTTATAATGTCAACTTATCAATGATTTAATAGATACTTTAGAGTAAATTGAACATTTTTCTTAGTGTAGTCAATACATTCCCAACTGGATTGCATGCTTTGTTTGTTTAAGGTAGTGAAAAGATGTGAATTTTATCACATTGGAGAAGTGAGACAAAGTTTTAGCACTCTTTTGTTAGAGTAAAATGTGAGAAAAGGAGTGGAAACTGCAGAGTCCCTGTAGCCATGGTGATCCTGGCTTTATTTTATTTATTTATTTATTTTTTTACAACCATAAACTCTAATAATTTGACAACACAATACTGGCTGTGAGTGTTGCTCTTCTATAATGAGATTCATATATCCCTAACACCAGTGTTTTTAATAAGTGTGAATTGTCAAATTGCTATTATCTAGGCTTTAAAGCTGTGTATACAACAAATGTATCAACAAGATGATATATTTCTCTTTAGTTTAACTTTAAATTTTTGCTATAAGACAATTTATAGTATCATGGAACTTAAAATTCTACCTTAGGGAAATTTGCTAAGAAAGCAGATGTAAATGTGTATATCTCGTTACATGAGAGTGCAGTTGTTCTCATTCTGTGGGTTGTCACCTCTTTGGGACCCAAATAACCCTTTCATAGGGATTCTGTATGAGACATCCTACATCTCATATATTTAAATTATAACTTGTAATGGAACCAAATTATAGTTACGAAGTAGAAACAAAAATAGGTTTCTGAAGTCATTGTAACATGAGAAAATGTATTAAAGGGTCTTAGCATTAGAAGGGTGGGAACCACTGTTTTAGTGCCTTGCAACCAAAAGCATTAGTTTATATTTCAAAATTACAAGTTACCCTTTAGTTGTGAATTTGAATGTTTTAAGCAGGCTTTAAATGAAATCTGAAGTACTGATGTACTTATAGAATGCTACATGAAAGTAGACGTCCTATACTTGTTTGTTACAGTTGTTACATAGTGCAGCGATCACTTAAGATCATCTCTAAGAATATACAGAGGCACACAGTTGAGAGCCAGCCTGTGTCTTTGCCACTCATCAGAGTCAGTTTTATCTTTGCTGCTGCACATAACAAGTGCAACTCAAGCCACAGGGGCAGCCTAGTTAGTGAAGCGTGCCTCTTCACTTAGTATTTATCTATGACATCATGACAGTTGTCCCACTATCACTTTCTTATATTCAGCTAAAAATGCAAAATGTCTGTATCACAAGTCCAGTGGCAGGTCAGTTAATTGGATGGTGTGCCTTCTCAGAAATGTTCCTGTTGTAAATGTTCTGTATCTAATGAACGCTGAATTCAGACAGTATAAGAGAAGGACTCCTATGAAAATTACAGGGAACTACAGAGTTTCATGGAAGTTAAAAGACTTTCCATGCATTTTAGCCCAGGGATACATCAGATCCAGCAGGCTTTGCTTCAGGAATGGAGATCTGCACAAGGGCAGTGGATTGGAAACAGCCAGGTTGTGTGGCCACTGTGATGGAGACAACAGTGCATAGAATGGTCAGTTTCACTTCACTGCTGTTGTTGACGGAGTGATTTACCTACTTATTGTCTCCTAGTTCCTCTTGGTTGTTTGAAAAGTGAATATGACATATTTAGTCTGTGGGCTTGCTAGAAAAATTTAGAACTAGGACGTTAAAAGAATTATTAATATACTTAGAGCCATGATAAGCACCTAGGAAGTGTAGTGTTTTATTGTTTGTTTTTGTTTTTTGTTTTTGTTTTCTTTTTCATGCCTCCAAAAATTGTTAGGACCCTTGGCAAGACACACATATCTCATTGCATTCTGTGCACTTTGTATTTGAAAATGTTCTTATTTGCATATGTGGGTAGGGATAAAGTCATTCTCTCCTTTCTCCAAACTTCCCTCATTCTCCTCCATCTCTATCCTAGAACCCCTGGGTCTATGATGTTCCTCCTCCTAGTCTAGTACTTAATGTTACAGGTAGAAAAGTCATTCGCTGCTTTGGAAACTTTGTTCATTGAATTCTAGCACATTACAAAATCCCTACTTTGGGCTTGACCTTCAAAACACAGTTTGACCTTAAAGGAACTCTACAGATTTCATCACTAGATTTCCTTCCCTTTCAAGCAGGCCTTCTTTTCTTCTTTGAATCAATTCATAACATCCTCTCACCTTTCCACATGCTCAGTCTTCGTCTTGCCTCTTTGTTGTTGTTGTTGTTGTTGTTGTTTGGCCTTGTTACCACTTCCTAACCTGGCAGATTTTTACTTCCACTAACAAATCTGTCTTGGATTCCCTATTGAGACTAAACTCCAGCAGCTCTTCTTGCAGTTGTAACCACAGTTTGTACCTTTGTCTCGAGATTTAAGCCACTGGCATATTGAAAGCAAACCCAGTATTGTTTTTGTCTTCTTTTTTTTGTTTGTTTTTGTTTTTTTGTTCTGTTTTTGTTGTTGTTGTTGTTGTTATTTTCCTAAAATTCCCACCCAGTTCCTAGGTTTTTATGAATCTCCCCATCATACCACCAGGTTCAGTTAACACCAGCGATAGAGTCATCCATCTGTCAATTTCTAGCTTCCACAGTTCATCAAGTAGATGGAAAAGCATTGTGGCTGGAAAATATTCACTCAGGAAACCATCAAGGACCTTCATGATGCAAGATATGGCTTCTCTTCTGTTCACCTGTTATCCATCAAAGCAGAAGTCATCTTTGTATCAGCCACCAGACTTTATTGCTTTGTCCTGCCCTGCTTCCCCACTTCTTTTTCATACCACATATTTTTTAAAAATTCTATTTGACATATTCATGGTTATAGTTTTAACCAAAATGACATTTTACTCAGAAATATAGTAGTTTGAACTGGAGTCGTAGTTGAGTTGGTCAAGTCCTTGCCTGGCTCAAAGCCCTAGGCTTGATCCCTAGCAGAACATCAACTGAGTGTGGAAGCTCACACCTATAATCCTTATATTTGAAACTAGTTGTAGAAGAGCAGAGATTCAAAGTCATTCCTGCCTGTAAAGTGAGTTCAAATCTACCTTGGGCTACATAAGAGTCTGCTTCAAAATAGAAAGAAAAATGAAATTCACTTGTTCCCATGAGATGGATCAAGGACGATTCTTCAGTTTAGGAAAAAAAAAACCACAAGCAATATTTCTACAAAGAAAAATCAAAGTTATATTACAGTATGTACTGGCTAGTTTTGTGTCAACTTGACACAGCTGGAGTTATCACAGAGAAAGGAGCTTCAGTTGGGGAAATGCCTCCAGGAGATCCAGATGTAAGGCATTTTCTCAATTAGTGATCAAGGGGGGAGGTCCCTTGTGGGTGTTGCCATCTCTGGGCTGGGAGTCTTGGGTTCTATAAGAGAGCAGGCTGAGCAAGCCAGGGGAGGCAAGCCAGTAAAGAACATCCCTCCATGGCTTCTGCATCAGCTTCTGCTTCCTGCCCTGCTTGAGTTCCAGTCCTGACTTCCTTGGTGATGAACAGCAATGTGGAAGTATAAGCCGAATAAACTCTTTCCTCCCCAACTTGCTTCTTGGTCATGATGTTTGTATAGGAATAGAAACCCTGACTAAGACACAGTATATTTTTTTCTGTTAACAAAGCTTACTTGTCTCCATTGTTTCATTTAATTCCCTCTGTCTGTGAAGTAGGACAGGAAAGTTGCTATCCCAGTTCTGGAATTAAATTTCAGTGTTTGCTCTAAGGTATTTTGTGTTGTATAATGCTAGTATACTTTAAGTTCACATAATCTGATACCTTAAATTATATATCAGTGGTTTACTCTGATATTTCGACAAGTGAGGTAAATCATTGCAGTTTAGCAGTTTAAAGGCTCTTGTTTGGGGACCTTCTGCCTAACATTTGAACTTACTTATTTTGGCCATTATATCCAGATATCATTTTTTGATTGTCCCAGTGATTGGAATAGTTCAAACTAATTATTTGGCTTTATCTTAAAATTTACCCATTGTTCTTTTAATGCCTTGTGGAAAAATATCTTTTAATCTAATTTTCAATGTATGGATGCATGCCTGTACCTGTGTGAGTGTGTACTATATGTGTGTGGGTGCCCTGGAGCCAGCAGTAGGTACTTGATTCTCTAGATTTGGAGTTATTGGTGGTTGTGAGCTGCCAGACACAGGGACTGGAAAATAAATTCCAGTCCTTTGGAAGAATAGCAAGCAGTATTGGCTACTGACTAACCTTCACTGTCTTCTGATTAATTTTTGTGCCATGATATATTGTTGGAGTGTGATTTGCATTCTCACATTTTTAAAGGATCTGTTTGCTCATCCATTTTTTTCATAGTGACTTAACATGTTGCCAAGATCTCAAAGGAAGTGTGAAGGAAGCTGCAGTTGACTGCATGTCACATTGCTTATGACCTGTTATGTGCATCCCCTGATCCTTATTCTCAAGTCTCACCATATAAACAGACAATTTTAGGCATCTTCTTCCTTTACAAATGAAGAGACTTAGGGAGCATCACCAGTGCCTAAGATATACCATGTGACAATTTAAAATAGAGTTATCCAGCCAAAGTCTCACATGAAAAATGCAGAATGACTTTGGCTGTATTCCACAGTCTCCAAAGAGAGCCCAAGCCAGGAGTCCAAAATGGAAAAATGAAGTGTTGGGGGAAAAAAAAGCATTTCCCAAAGAAGCACACATTCATCTGAGGCAGCAGGAACGATAACTCTTGAGCAGTGTTTTAGGTTAGTTTGTTGGCACTCCAGAGTGCCTGCTTCTGTAAATCAGTCTCTCAGACACCCTACAAGCCCTACTCAAACACATCCTCTGACAGTTTGTGTTTGGGCACTGCTTGTTATAGTGAAAGAGCTTCTCATCTACCCTTCATGTGTCTGTCTTCTAATGTCACGGTTGCCCTGGTCTCATTTTTAGAGAGTTAGTAAATAAAAGCCAATCAAAGTGAGCATCAATAAATTCCACACTCAACCCTTAAATGCTTCAAAATCTAAAACTGTCTGATTGCAGACATCATGCCACTGTAGATGATTCTCAACTTGACCACCAGTAAGAGATAGCAGTCACATCTAAGTCAGACACACTGAAACTATTAGCTACAAATCTCTCTCATCCATGAAAAAAGGGCAGAGATACTTCAGCATTGGAATTTGTAGTTATACTTGGGTGCCATCTGGAAGAACTCATGGATATTCAGAAATATTCCAAAATCCAAACAATGGACCATACAAAATGCTTCTAATCCCAAGAAATCTGATTAAAGGATATCTATCTTATACTCTAATCCAGTTTGTACAGAATAATCTCTGATATTAAGACATTGATTCCCTAAAGTAGTCATGTAGGATAAGTGCTCCTCTTAGCTATTGGTTCAGTTACACCGAGTCACATACGTACATGGTATTTATCACATTCTTAGTATTGACTCTAGCCTGTATCTCTTCTTTATCTGGAGCTCCCTGTTCTGTGTGCTGTTGAGAAATATCCCATTGTATCATCCATGAAAATGGCATGCTGGTTTGTAGACCTGTGGCTTGCTAGCCGGTTAGCAGTGCCAAGCCAGAAAACTGGAGTTTATTATTCTTTATCAAGTCCCATATTTTTAAGTGTGCTGGATAATTTTATAGGAAAAAAAAGTATTTCCTATCCATAGCTAAACCCTGCAGTTTTGTTTGTGTCTTTCTTTGCTTCTCCTACTCCAGAGACTTGCCTAGACTGGACCTTTAACGGCCTCCTTACCTTTATTTTTGTGTAGACATCTATGGATCCTGCCAAATCTGTAGAAAACAAACAGAAATGAAGAACTACAAAAAAAAAAATATCCCAAAGAACATGAAACAAACCACCATCTTTGATCCACAGCCATTCTTCCAATTTGCTTTTCTTTCTTATTCTTCCTTACTACCAGAAGAGACAGCATCAGACTGACTTCTACATTGGGAGGCATCTACACCATCGGTGTCGTGATTTCTACATACTTGAGGTCTTCATCAACTACAACACAGGTCCTAAAGCTTCCCTGTACTGTGAATAGCCACCCTTGCAAACCAGGTCTCTCAAGGTCACTGAGAAAACTCCTATGGATTTTCACATTGCCTGCTGCTGAGCCTTTTTTTTTTCTTTGCTGTTTTCCCACTGAACAGCCCATGGTTGATGCCATCTATGTGATCTGTCCACATATCCACAAAATGCCTTTTTCCTAAAGCACCCCATTTCCAGTTTATGGAAGGTATTTCCTTGGATAGATTTTGGTGGTTGTTATGATGACCCTCAAAGTAATAGTGTTCATTTGATCTTCTATCCGTATTTCATAGTTGTAGCCTCTGACTCATCTAAGCTGTGGTCTAAGTTTGGCCATATCCCTGATCAAGTAGAAGACTGGTAAATTGGATGATGTAAAAACTTTTCCAAGGAATTTTGTTGTATGTATCAAAAATATACATTTAAAATGTTTCTGTAATTTTATGTACATTATATTATTTATGCTCAAGGAATTTTCATGTCCAGAAGGACACTGGATCCAATCAAGTCCTGGATTTTTTTTCAGAGTAGTGTAATAATTACTGTAGCTAATATAAACTGAGTTATCCACAAGTGTGTGAGGGTCACTTGTGCAGCATTATGTCTGAAGACCACTTTAAGCACAAGATTTTTATATTTCATTCTTAAGCTTCACTTATCTCCCTTATTAGAAAAATAACCATTCTATTGCCTACTGGAGTTTCTAAGATAATTTTCCCTTTGATGCCAGAGTACTGGCTGAGATGTGTATCCAGTCAGAAGGACAGCAGGTGACAGCAGACAGAGGGTGGAGTTTGACCTGGAGGCAGAGTTGGTCAAGGGCAAAGGCACATGGACCTAAGTTCCTGGAAGGAAGTAAAAACAGATGATTTCCATTTTTTGCCTAAGATGATTTTACATTTAGCTTTTTCACTTTTTATAGAAATGAAGCCAGTGAAAATCCCCCCTCCCCTTTTTTTTTCTAATGGTACTAGTGGAATCGGAGTCAAGGTTCTACATTGAAAACTAAGACATGAGGTTATCACTGCTGTTGCTGTGACCTTATATTTGAAGGAAAGCATGTCACTGGGCAAGAGATCTATTTTAGCTTGCCATTCCGTATCAGAGAAGGTCTTATGGGGGAATGGGAGGGTAAGCACGTTGGCACTCATGGTGGTAGAATGGATCATATCTGTGGTCACTGAGAAGGGTAGACCTCCAACCACAAACCACCAAGAACCCTCTGTCCCTATGGGATTTCATAGACCAGCTAAGTTCATGTATAAAAGTTTCTATGACTATCCAGAATACCAGATGAGGATTAGCGTTATCTCATGATCCCGTGATTGTTCTTCTGGGTACACATCTCAGCCTAACCCAGGAATTTACTTTGATCTTAGTCCGTTGAGCTACTTGTGATCCATGCCCCTGCTTAGTGTGTTCATGTATTTCTTGAGTGTTTCTTTCTGTACATATTTTCCTTCTACCTTTCCTTTCTCTCTCTCCTTTTTTTTTCTGCTTATTGTCTTTCTGTTTAGCCCTTCATCCTCTCCTCCATCCCACTTTCCATTCCTCCTTTTCTGGTATGTGTACAGCGCAAGCAAACTTCTCTCCCAGGAGTCCACAGTCCAGTGTGTGGTGGGGGGAGCAGGCAGAGAGTAGAAAGTAACTGTATTGAGAGACGTCTCTAAGTTCTGAGTGTGGAGGAAGTATTATGGAACAGAAAGATTTTACTTTATGAATATGACCCCATTATTTGAGGTCTAGGGAGAAAAAGGCTGCTGTTAAATGAATTATAGATTCTATTGTCATTTCATATTCTGTTAAGGATTATGTGATAATATATTATTCACTTTCATATTAAAATTACCATAAACAGATAGAGTTCATGAGAGATAAGAAGTTGCCTATTGTAGGGCCTTAATAGAAAATCTCTGTCTCCTCCATTCTATTCAAGAAGTAAATCAGTAGTGATAGGACCTGGAAGTTCTCATTCCCAGTACCATAGGAACTGTGTGCTTGGACGGACCGCTTACTCCACTGATAAACACAAATGTGTAGTTTTGTGGGGAGAAGGTAATTTCAAGAATGATGGAAGAGACAAGTGAGTTTATAGTCAGTGTCAGTCTCTACAGAGACAGTGTGAAGCTGGAGGATAACTTCCACCTTGCAGGGCTGTTTCTGAAAGCCTCTGAGGGTGGAGAGGATTATGTACAATCCTTTCTGTGTGTTTTTGATTCCCAGAGCTCACGGATTTAGGATATTTTGATATGGCTAACAGCTGTGTCAGATTTAAGCATGCCCTAGGCTCTCACTGTGTCAAGTGCTGGAGTGATAGGGGTATAATTGCACTAGTTAAGAGACTTGACTGTCCACTACACTAGATCCTATTGGTTTCTTTATTTAGTCGTCACGTGATTCCTTAAGTTAGGTCCTAATATTGTCTTCTATGGATATGTATGAGGAAGAAAAGTAAAATGGTCTACTCCAAATTGATGAGATCTGAAACTATTAGCTATATTAAATACTGTTGATCCAATAATAAGAAAATCTGAGTTAACATTGATTTGGAGTGTTTGCCCATTTCAAAAGATTTCTCTATATTATTTAAAATTAAGGATCAATACACCCCTGTGAAATATGCTAAGTCATGTGAATTTATTTGTCTCTTTAAAGATTAAGGCATTAAGGCTTAGGGAGACATGTTGAAGTGTCCTCTAAGTGGTAAGTGCTAAAAGTGAGTCAATTTTCTGACTCTATATTCTCTGGAAGCCAGTTCATTGCATCCTGGTGTCTCTTTATAACTTAAACCTGTGTAGACATAACTAGTTTAAGCAATTCTCTAATCCAATTGGGTAAAAATCAAACAGTTTTTAGAAGTTGGGGACATAAATTTTAGTGCCTTGGTAATTATCTTACACATTGTAGAGTCTTCACTAGAGTGCCAGATAAATGAGATGTCAGTGCTCTGAACAGCGAGAGCTCCATTGCTGCTGCCTTTTGATTGGCTCCATCTGTTGCTAGGAGAAGTTGTGGATTCTCAGCAGCTGCGAACCATGCAGCCATTTCTTAGTGGAGTCGAGGTTGACAGTAGCTAGAAAAGGAATGTGTCCTTACCTCCTTACCTGGCAAGGGCATTCTTCAAGCCAGTGATTTTTATTTTACTTTTCTGTCAACTGGGCTGAGAGAATCCCTGATGTTGAAACATTTCATTGCTTTTTTAATGAAGCCTACTTTCTTCCTCTTCTTCTTCTTCTTCTTCTTCTTCTTCTTCTTCTTCTTCTTCTTCTTCTTCTTCTTCTTCTTCTTCTTCTTCTTCTTCTTCTTCTTCTTCTTNTCTTCTTCTTCTTCTTCTTCTTCTTCTTCTTCTTCTTCTTCTTCTTCTTCTTCTTCTTCTTCTTCTTCTTCTTCTTCTCCTCCTCCTCCTTCTCCTTCTCCTCCTCTCCCTCCTCTCTCCTCCCTCCTCTTCCTCTTCCCTCCTCCTCCTCCTCCCCCTCCCTCTTCCACTTCCTGCTCCTTCTCCTCCTTCCTTTTCCACCTCCTGCTTCTCCTCCTCCTCCTCCTCTTCCTCCTCCTCCTCCTTCCTTTTCCACCTCCTGCTTCTCCTCCTTCTCCTCCTCCTTTTTTCTCCTCCTCCCTCCTCCCTCCTCATCCCTCCTCCTCCTGCTCTTCCTCCTCCTTACTTAGATTTGTTCAATTGCTGACATACCTTACAAACGAATAGGTAATTTCCAATTAATATCTGAAATTCAGAATTTGGTTTCTTCAAAAAAATTCTGAAAGTAATTTCTGGTTAAAAGAAATAAAGGCTATTTAAAAAAAATGCCAGATACACACCATTTTCCTGGCAGTTACAAAAGAGATTTAAAAGTGTTTCTTTAGGATTGTGATAAAAGAATGAGAATTGATCATTTGGGGTGGCTTCCCATGTTTAAAATAATGTTTATCTTCACTATGACTGATTCAGTGTGGAGGAAGGAAAAGCATCATATTCATCCTCTCCTTTCTTGCCTTCCCATGATGTGCTGTCTGTCTGCGTTACTCTTCACTCTGTGTGCTTAACTCATCTTTCCCCATTCAAGTGAGGTTCACACACAGAACTTCTGGCAACTTCCCCCCTGATGCTCCTATTCTGGAACTTTGAATAGCAAACTGCCATTATAGTTGCTGCTTTCTATGGCCATTTCTGATACTCATTTGTTGAATGCCTAAGATTCAAGTGCCATATTTGATGCAGTTTTGAATTCCTAGCACTTAGAACTACTTCTGGTTCCCAGTGGACACCACTTCATGCCCCCCAATAGCCTGAACAACAGCTCTGAACTGTTTAGTGAGTTCACAAGTTTATTAATGTAACGACTTTTTTCTACATCTCTGAACAGTTCATTTTAGTCTCAGATGTCTCAAAGGCCAGGCTTAAAAGTAAAAATGGAATAAATAAATCACCAAAACAAAGCTGTAAATACAGCTCTGGATGCTGGAAGATGCTAACTGCCAGGGATCACATCCACACTTGGAGATATTTGAGCACTTTCTAATTATGGTGTGTGGTACATGTAGCCTGGTGTTTAATGTGGATGGGAGGTCAAACAGTTGAAAGGCTGACAGGCTCTTTGACAGATATGAAAAGAGCGGTTCCAGAGGGGACTTGATATACCCGAAGCCAGCCAGAGGGCAGGTGACTGAACTCTACTTGACCCCTACTAGGTTTTCTCTTACATTTCTTTCCACCTCTCTCTTGATCTTTCCTCTGCCAAGTAAGCATTATGTTCAATTTTGTGTTCCCCATAAAGCTTTCATAAATGTGCATTTTGTTGCCCTGTAAATATTGAAATAAAATTGGTTTTCTCTCCTTGTTTTCACCTCATTTTCTTCCGTACAAAGGAGATCGAATAGACACCCAGTGAAAGAAGAGACTGCTGAATTAAAATGTGAAGGCTCTGTCAGCTACTTCCCTCCTGTCTCTCCCTGTCACTCTCCCCCTCTGTCCTCAACTCTCTTAACGTCTTCTCAAGGTAAAGAGTCCCCTGCTTTTGTCTGGAGGGTTGAGAACTCTAACCAGTCTTAACTCTAAGCAGCACATGCCTCTTTTCCAGTCTCTGGAATCCCAGTCAAGCTGTTTGGAAATGGAAGCAGATCATGGGAATGTGCACTTGCCCAATCACTACATGAACATCCAACTGTATTTTCTCCCTCCCCTCCCCCATTTAATTTTTTCCTCCATCATTGAACATTTAATGCTTGTATACAATGAAGTATGCTCCTATTTTCTTCCTCCAACATTTTGTGTATCACCATTAACACATCTCCCTCCAAAACTTCACTTCTTGTAACCTACTGAATACAGAGAATGCTCAAAGTACAGACACAGGTGTGGGGCAAGCTAATGGCACATGGCAATCCTACTGGTGGTTACATACTCAAAAACGCATGATTCTCTTTCCCAGGAAATGTCAGTCATCCAGAGCTTCCTAAGAAAGGGGTGGGATGTGGAGGTCATATATTCATCTAGGCCAGAAATCTGTCTGGCTTGACCTGGTGCAGCTACTCCATCTGCTGTGCATTCAAGAGTGAAACAGCCACATCCTACCCAGAAGACAGCATTTCACAGACTCTTCCCTATACAGAGGCTCTTACACTCTTTCTGCCTCCTCTTGCATAATGTTTCCTGATCCTCAGTTGTGAAGGGTTTCACGTAGACATTCCATTTAGAAGTGACTACTCAGTTTCTTACTCCGATACTCTGAGGAGTTATGAGTCTCCGTAGTAGCTGCTGTCCATGGCAAAAGAAAGCTTCTCTGACAGAGCTTGAGAGCCGCCCAAGTCTATGGGCATAAACATAGTTAGAAGGCAGTTTGGCAGCAGGTCCATTTACCAAAATAACAGTCAAAGTTTCCAGTCTAGGGTCTTTGATTGTCAAGCCAGGAGTTTCTGACTAGGTTTACAGTACCAGGTGTGGAATTCCACCTTGTAGAGCATGCCTGAGATCTAGGCAGAAAGCAGTTGTTATAGCACAACAGTTGTGCCGCTATCACACCTATGAGAGCATATTTGGCTTAGCAGGTGAGACCTGCAGCATAAAAGGTTGAGTTCTTAGTGAGGCCATTGATGTATTTTCTCTCCTAACAGCCTGCATGGCATCTTCCAGTACCTCAAAAGCTGGAAAGCAGAGAGGAAGTTTCCTTGTTATTTTGAGTTTGGCTTTTCTGCGTCTTCCAACTGAAGTTACTTCTCCCCTCAACAAGACCTGGCTTTCCTTTCTTTCTTTGTTTCTTTCTTTCTTTCTTTCTTTCTTTCTT
>NC_034601.1:23495809-23498343 GCF_900095145.1 Mus pahari | reverse complement strand
TCCTTCTTTCCTCTCTCTCTCTCTCTCTCTCTCTCTCTCTCTCTCTCTCTCTCTCTCTCTCATATATCCATTTTTAAATTTTAAGTAAAATGCAATCACATAATCTTTTCCCTTTCCTTTTCCCCTTCCAGCTCTCTCCCCTTGTTCCCTCTCTCTAATCCCTCCATCCTTCCTAATTCCTTCTCAAATTCATTCCCCTTTTCCCCTTATTGTTGTTTTGCCCTTACACACACACACACACACACACACACACACACACACCACATACCATGAATATTATTCTTTTTTCCATAGTATTAGTATAATTTGTGAATCTTGTATATTTTGCTTAATGTATTTTGGGGGTTTGTAGTGTTTCATGCCACTGTGTACTCATTGTCTTTTATATGATACCTGACATTATTCAATAAATTTCACCTCCTAGGTGATTTAAATGTGCTTGGCCCAGAGAGTAGCACTTTCAGGAGGTGTGGCCTTGTTGGATTAGGTGTGACCTTGTTGGAGAAAGTGTGTCACTGTGGGTGTGGGCTATGAGATCCTCCTTCTAACCACGTGGGAGCTAGTTTTCTCCTAGTAGCCTTTGGATGAAGATGTAGAGCTCTCAGCTCCTCTTGCACCATGCCGGCCTGGTTGCTGCCATGCATTCATGATAATGGACTGAATCTCTTAACCTGTAAGCCAGCCCCAATTGAATGTTGTCCTTTGTAAGAGTTGCCTTGATCATAGTGTCTGTTCACAGCAGTAAAACCCTAAGACACTGGGTGGATGTTAATAATTAGCAGTAATTAGTAACTATTTCCATCTTTCCCAAGCAAATACTTAATGGAACTCTTTTTTTTTTTTTCAAGACTGGGTTGCAAGATGAAGTATTAGATCTGTAGAGGTCATCACAGAACTATTTGACTCTAGGCCCTGTCTTTTCCTCATTTCATAAAGTCATCTCTATTGTATCTTTTCCTCCAAATAATTTATTTTTTCCTGTATTTCCTTGGGCTTTGAGCATCTCACTCATCATCATCATAGGTTGTGATGACTCTTTTGGACCCAATGCATTTGGTGCTCCCACATTAACCAATTTCTGGACCACCTTCAGAGATTTTTACTGTATATAGACAATGATCACCTTACCAGTCTGGGGATGTCTATAATTCTCCTTTCAAAAATAATGACATTTAAAATATAAAACAAATATTATGGGAAGGGAATTAGAATTGATTATAATGAAAATTATACAATTCATGCTTTTGAAAATTCTCAGGACTACCTTTCAGAAAGACCTACCTTGACCAAAATTGGCTCTTTTTTACCTCTCTTTCAGGGCCTTGCTTCAGACAGTTGGAAGTTAGTAGACTGGTTATTGGTGACTCAGTTGGTTACCTTTGAGCAAAAACATTAAGATCCTTCCCAAACACTTCCCTTGATAAACTTTAGGACAGCGTTAGTGAACAATCCCAGTGAGAGACCTGTTTCAGCTCATGTCCAAATCCATGAAAAGATCAGGTGCACTTGCATTTCCTGACATTAAAATGAATCACTATAGTTTGAGAAGTAACTGATGCCCAGTGCTGGGGAAGGGTTGTTCTGTTAGATAAGGGCAAGATAATTCTAACCGGGGCACCTAGTCTTCAGCTGCTCCTGGGCACAATACTTTCCAAGTAACTCTCTGCCATATTCAAAAAACAGTGATGCTCTTTCCCAGGCACCATCAGCTATCCAGGGCTTTCTGAGCCAGCACTAGAATGCTGGGGAAGCTTCTGGTGTTCCCTAAGGCTTTGCATAAGTTCCTACTGGGTTGTGTAGGTGAGGAACCAAATCCATAGGGAACGGAGGCCTCATGGGATGGGCGGGGCAGTGAGAACATGGTGGAACAAAGAAGAACAAACAACTGGGGTAGCTTTGTGATTCTGATTCTGAGATAAAGCCTTTCAAAGAAATAAATGTTCATTAAAATCTGCTGGGCTTTGAGCTGGGGGGGGGGGTTACCCTTACTTGCTGGCTTAGGCTTTGTTCCTGGCAGGTTGTTTTGAGAACCCTTTCTAAAACTCTAAAACTTCCACTCATTTCCTTTAGAGCCTGTCATCATTCCACTCTCTGGAAATCATGAACTCACTAGGAGATGTTTAGTCTCCACAGCATCAGTGGGTCACATCTGTTAAGACATCCTTAAGAACTACACCCTAGCCTACTATCTTTTTTAATGCCTAGAAAAGAAAGTTCAGGTGAGGTTGCAGTGGAGGGGGTTCTGGTGGTTATCCAGGGGACTATGGAGCTCCTTCCCTGGAACAGATTAAGATAGACAGAAGACAGAAGGCAAATATCCATTCAGAGTGGGAGGGGACTAAGGCTGGAATAGGCTAGACAGGGATTCTAGACTTGGTGTTTTATAGGGCTCCTGGGTCTTTCTCCTTCAACTATTCGATACCAACCCCTTAGCCAGGCATGGTGGCACACGCCTTTAATCCCAGCACTTGGGAGGCAGAGGCAGGCGGATTTCTGAGTTCAAGGCCAGCCTGGTCTATAAAGTGAGTTCCAGG